>NC_048425.1:2196444-2206167 GCF_013103735.1 Etheostoma cragini
AGGAAGAGAAAGGGGCATGTAAAGGGATGATATAGGAGATAGCGGATGGAGGGAGGAGAGAGGAGGTGAAGATGAGAAATATAGTGGAGGAAGATACTGGAGGTAAAAGGGAAAGAGG
This sequence comes from Etheostoma cragini, assembly GCF_013103735.1. Lineage (NCBI taxonomy): Eukaryota > Metazoa > Chordata > Actinopteri > Perciformes > Percidae > Etheostoma > Etheostoma cragini. The sequence continues at coordinate 2,196,563 of NC_048425.1, forward strand.
GGAGAGAGGACATTATGGTAAAGAAGTAGTCTAGGATAATGAGAAGAGGAAGGTGAAGAAGAGGATCAGGAAAAGATGGTGAAATAGGATGAGGAGGAAAGGGAAAAAGCCAGAGGCGAGGAAGAAAAGAAGATAAGATGGAGGAGTTTAAGTAGAAAAAGGTTCCCGGTTCTCAAACATGAGAATTTGCTGCATTTTTCATCACAGTAAGCAGAATTTCTTTGGGTTTTCGAGACATCGAGGCATTTTAATGACGTCACCCTGTCCCCCTGCTCTGGGTTGGCGTAGAGACGGAGTGCATCGCGTCATCCTCGGAAAGCCACGTCCAACGGAGGGGAAAACTACTCTCTGCTCTCCGTTTACAGAAACATGCATACACGCTTCATACACTACCAACAATGTAAAGGAACCCAGAACTAAAGTTTTTTTAAAGGATGTCGACCTGAAAAACTGAGCTTTTATGAAGACAAAAGAGGTCGACGATGTGAGGAATCAGCAGGAGGAATGGGAAGACCGTGGGATCCTACGGATATGCCCAGCGTTACGTTTCTAGCGAGCTTTTTGTTACCAAGTCAAACATCCAAATGTCCGTTTTAGGCTAGACTACATCCATGACGTTCCTCTTCCTGATTGCTCTGGTGCCGCTGACAAATTCCCTGTCACTAGTGTTTCCCACACGTGGAAGGGTTTGACTAAATCTCAACACAATCAACACCGGCCGCCACACATTGCGTTTCGTTCTTTTTTTTCTCCTTTTTTTTTTTAAACGCTATTTTAAACAATTTTTTCAGCTGCATTTCCTTTCCCTGCTCTCCTCCTCACACACACACACAGACACACAGACACACACACACACAGACACACACACACACACACACACACACATCCCTGGACTAATCAATTAATTGAATAATAATTATTTATAGTGCCAGTCCTGTACGTGCAGGTGTCAAGTGACCCCAGCATGAATTAACTGACTCTGTTTTTGTTTTGTTTTTACTTAAAAAAGGATAAAACGGGTGGATGATGAGTATTGTGTGCAGCGTTTTGGTGTGTACTAAAGCCTTCAAACGTATTTTACGCTGTCTGAAGAGAGGGCAAAAAGAAAAGGAGAAGAAGAGAAGGACCAGAGATTGAGAAGAAGGATTAAAGGAAAGAGGCGATGACTCTTGAAACATCTCCAAATGTATTTTCCATTCTTTTATAACTCTCCTGTCATTTGTCATTCCCCTCTTTCTCTCTGTACTCTGTCACATCACATTTCCGCCTCCCTGTCAAAATGTCCGTCTAGGTCATCTTTCCATTTACTTTTTCCCCCTCCTTCCCTCTGTTTTTTCTCTTTTATTCACTTTCAGCAACAGACAAGCGCTTCAGAGCTTCTGCTGTGCGTTTGGTAGACACACACACACACACACACACACACACACACATTAATAGAAAACAGATTGTTGAGTCTGTGAAGTGGAAGAAGATTGATTACCTGTATCTAGTTACTGAACATGCACACGCGGCGGTGGCGGAGGGCATGCGCTGGGCCGGTGTATTTAACCATCACAGGGAAAAACAAGAACAGACTGGTATAGGTTGCTGTGTGTGTGTGCGTGCGTGCGTGCGTGCGTGCGTAAGTGTGTGTGTGTTGTCTGCCGAATAATGCTACACAGTTCACTGCCATTGGACACCATTATTTTTGGTTTGCCGTCTGCCTGCCAAAAAGTGATCTATAGTGGAGATATTGGAGTATTTTTCAATACTGAGTGCCTAATTAGTATTCATGTACCTACATAATACAGCTGAACAGTGTGCAGAACTTTTGGTACAACTCGTATTGCTTTTCGAAAACGATCAATGTACTGCAGTGCAAGACAACACAACGGAATACACGATGGCACCCCCTGATATTAAAAACTATATAAAAGAGAGCCAAAATAAAGGCAGTTCTCAATGTGTAAATGTATGATGGCAGCATAAAACAGGAGCAGCATAAACATGTATCAACAGCAAACAGCAAAGTATCAACCTAATATGACGTGTGTGTGTGTGTGTGTGTGTGTGTGTGTGTGTGTGTGTGTGTGTGTGTGTGTGTGTGTGTGTGTGTGTGTGTGTGTGTGTGTGTGTGTGTGTGTGTGTGTGTGTGTGTGTGTGTGTGTGTGTGTGTGTGTGTGTGTGTGTGTGTGTGTGTGTGTGTGTGTGTGTGTGTGTGTGTGTGTGTGTGTGTGTGTGTGTGTGTGTGTGTGTGTGTGTGTGTGTGTGTTTTTCAGTCTGTGTTTAGCAATTTGACAGCAGTGATATATCGCCTTCCAAAGGGGAGTCATTTGATTCAAGTACAAATACCAAAACAATACTTATTTTCCCACAAACCCATTTTTAAATTGACCGAAACTAACCGAGCCTCTCAAACGTATCAGAGTTTGATATTGACACCATGCTTAAAGAATAGAATCCAGTCTTTGTTCAGTGTGGTTTTTTATCTGTGTACTGCTGCTGGGACATGTGAATTTTCCTCATGGGATACATGAATTACCCATCTATCTGTCTGTCACCTATTCTTTCTTTCTTTCTTTCTTTCTTTCTTCCTTTCATGGCGAGTTTGCCAAACATTTTGAGTAAGATCAGGAAATATCTGCTTAAAGAATAATCAAACTAAGACTAAAAATCTGACCAATTGTCCCACATAAACTCATTTTTGAGTTTTAAATACACCAAAAGGACGGAGGTTCGATACCCAGCCTTATCCTTCAGTGGTACACACTGCAGCATGCAGGACAGCTGTTAAAAGTACCTTTGGTTGCTCCACTCTTGTCATTGAATATATTTTTTTCTTTTTTTACCCTCAACTTGTGGAAAGTCGTCTCGGAAAACAACTTTACTGCTGCCAATAATTACTTTGTTTTTAATCACGTTCATCTTTTTTCCAAAATAAGAGTCCTTCTGACATGGTCACTTTATCGTTTTTTCCCGAGAATGATGTGGAAGTCTTATTTTTTTTATTTTCCAAATCGTTCCACAATTAATAGCCACTTTAAACCACCTGTCAACAAACAATCACTGCAACTCTCTTTCAATTACAATTTATGTCAATTACCAACGCGGATGGAGCAAATCCTCTTGAAGTTTCCAGCGCAGCACATATTTATCTCTGGGCTGCCTTGTGGTGTCGGTTCAGTGTAATATTGGATTATTTCAGAAGTATTTGGACTAATCTTGCACTAAATAGATTATAGTGTGGCTCTGATTCTGGTCCTCATGCCCAGCTGTTCTCACTTCTTCTCAGGCAGTTTTCATCCTCCTCTCATCCCCAGCTGTGTCTTCTCATTTCTCCTCCTGCTCTTCTCTTCCTTACTCCCTTCTCCTCATTTGTCCCGTACTTCATTCTTTATCCACTTCTTTTTATCCCATGTTTTTTCTTCCCTGCTCTCCCTCTTTTTTTTTTTTTTTAATTTTTCTTCCTTTTGGGATTGTGCGCAGGAGATGACGCACATTCCCACACTTGAGTTTCAAGTGCCACACTGAATTCCGCCCCCTAAAGAAAAACGCGACAAAGGACCCCGGTTAATAAGGTTTCTATTTTTTAAACAGAACTTGGTATTGCCGGTGGATGCCTCAGGACACACGTCCATCACGTCGAGTAATGCTTAAAAAAAGCCAAATTCAGCCACTCAAGTGGAATTATCTGACGTAGGCGCTGACGTGTGTGTCCGCAGCGTCGCGTACTGTAGGATAGTTGCTTTTCTATGTCATTCACTCCCTCTCTCATGTCCGTCTTTCATGCGTTCGCTGTCTTTTGAGTATGTTAATTCCTGCGCGTAAGGAAAGAAAACGACCATTTGACGGATTAGAAAGGAATGCCACGCAGAGAAGAGAAACCGCCGCTGGCAAAACAAGACTCTCCACTTTGTGTGTTTTGAGGTCTGTGCCATTTTCTTTTTTAAAATTTGTATGAAGTTACTCTTTCAACATTTTGCCTTGCTAGAATGTTGGTTGATTGAGTCTTGAGTGAAAAGACTCATTGCTGTATTTAGAGCTTGTTACCTATTCTTTCTTCAACAGAGAGGGCACATTCCTGTCAGTTCCCCCTCTCCCCCCCGACCTTCTATACCGAGAAATGAGACTTTCCACTGATTCTGTCTGGACTTATTGTCTGATATGACTCATTAGTCTTGCATGTGTGCGGGCATTAGATCAAAGATGGCATTGTATTCTTCCACCATCACTGATATTGTGTTTACCCGTGTTTGTGCACATCCACCCTCCTACCAACACCAGTTTTTCTCATTACCATCAGTAAAGGCGCAAATCAGGGCGCTCAAAGCCTCTGACGTATTTTATTGACGTCTTAATCGACAGATTTAAGCACAAAAGGTAGCCTACGTGCCGGCGCCGGCGAGCAGAGGAAGCCGCAGCACTCACGTAGCACCCGAGGCGGATCTGGGTGTGAAAGCATAACAAGATTTTCCCACAAAAAATATTTTTGATGCTGTGAAGCTCCTTTGTCATAGTTTGATGTACAAATCCAAGAAATGTCCATATTCTATATGTCCATGTTCGGATATTGTTCACAAAACTGCAAAAGAAAAACATTGGACACAGTATGGAAACGAGACGCTTTAGCTAAATTATCTTTGTAGTGGGCAACAATAGAAAATGCAGCTTTCCATCAGAGGCAGAATTGTCCATCTCATCAAGGAACACAGCTCTGTTTTCATTTTGTGTTTTGGATACAAGCTCCCATTCATTCCTAACCAAATCTTCCTCTTTGATTATTTTTAGTATTCCTGATCCGACACTGCCACAGACGGAATATAATGCATCATTTCCCATGAGACTCTGTTTCCCTCAAAATAGTGAGACAGACAGGACACAGTTTGCATGACATATTACACATTCATTGCATTGTTCTCTGCAACATCTTTCCATTTCCTTCTGTCTTTACCCCACCTTCTTTATGTCTGTTTATTTTGGGAAGCTTCACCAATAGCATCATTGCTATTACCGTAATGTGAAGGTGCAAATGAATGAATTTTAACCTATTGTAACCCCTGTGCATTACTGGGACATGTCTTAATATGTGATGGCCTACATTTTTGCAAGGGGGTTCCCCCCCCAAACCCTTAAGGACAAAAATGTCTCCATTGAAACCCAATAAAACCACAATGTTTGATCCCATGGCCATTACAGCACACACCCAGACATGAAAATCACTTACCTTTCAGCGAAATTTGCCGTTTTGAAACCAAACTAGGTGACCTACGTGATATAGATTTGATTAAAAAATATCGAGCGTGTGGAAATATTAGCGCGACGCGCCTTGCATCACCATTTTCTTTCTCTGAGAAGGTAGGGGAATAGCATTACCTGATTGGTTTACAAGCAGTTTACTGTACTTGTTTTTTCTCATATTTTTACTTTATTATATTTTTGTGGGAACTTTTTACTTTTACTGCTTACATTTTAACACAAATATCAGTAATTTCTACTCGTCATGTCGGAGAATAGCGCGGACACGCGCCCCACGTTGTGAGCGGGCGCACGCGCCACACAGAGAATAAAGGGAGAGAAAAGAAAAAAAGACCAGCTGTCCGGAGGATAATCAGTTGAGATTGTGTGTGTGCATCTTTGAGAACTGTAACTCGTATAACTCACGTTGTCAAATGTGGTGCCCTTACCTAATATACTGTAAAAGTTAGACCGGCATGAAGCGGGTTGCATGATACTCAGTAAGGGAGTCATAATATGTTTGGCTCATGGCTGATGTTAAGTTTCTCCAGCTCTCGCCAGGTTTGCAAAAAATGCATCTCAAAATGCATCTGATTGATGCTTTAAAATATGGAATATTAAAATTTTTCTTCCAAGGGAGCATACCCGGGACCCCCCTAGAGGGCTAATACCCTTTTTTATTTTTAAATATATTTATACATATGTTATATGTATTAATACATTTTTCACCCCTGACCCGTTTTCATACCTGCTCACACATTCCATAATAGCAGACTTTTAATTCAATTGAACTTAATCTAATTTAATTTATTTATCCCCAACAATCAACAATGTTGCATCTGAAAAAACACTTTAAAACCATAAATAAAACACAATCAATCAGAAATTAACAAAACAAACATTTTGAGAAGGACCAGGCGGAAGCGAACAGGTCATTTGGTCCTGCCTCTTATTTCACCAAATATTTCCCTCACAAAATAAATAGATATGTAAATACAGCATGCAATCTTTCAGGTCTTATAATAACTCCCAACAATACATAATTCACAGTACAGCCCTGGCTTCAAATTTAGTTTTTACGGTTTTCCATACGATTGAGCCATTTTCCCATGTTATTAGTACATGCTATTATCCTGGTTCCCACTTGAAGCATTGCTGCTGTATTATGGAGCACTGCATCAAAATGAATGTTGTTGCTCATTGTTGAAATATCCCAAAGTGTGAGGAAAAAATCCCCTGAGCATTTAGTATGCAGATAAAATACAATTGTGGTGTTTTGTATACAAACTGGCATTTTAAAGAGTTATAATTCTTGAAATAAATGAATATTATGATCAAGGCAGATGGTGGTTGAAGTAAGTGAAAGTGGAAAATGTATATATCATTTTATGGCAGTTTTTTGTGACACAATCATTTTCTTCCTCTAAGGTAACAGTTTTTAAAGGGATGCACAAGGTATAAAATAGTCAATTTTAGCCTTTTTTGTGTGTTCCACTCATTTTTTGATAAAACACTTTCAGCTTGTTAGCTTAAATATACATCAATGGAACGAACGTACCAAGTCTAAATGAGGTTTTTGACATGCAGAAGCATAAATAAAAACATGTAAACTCTCCCCGTCTTCCCTTTTTAAAGTCCTCAGAGCTAATTTTATGTGCTTTGTTTTCTGATCCATTGACTCTTCATCCTTCCTGTTCTTCCCTTCCTGGCTTGAGGTTTCCCTCTGGTGTATTCTTAGGTGCTTTTGTAAATCACTTTTTTATTGTTTTTTTTCCATTTGATTTATTTTTATGGGACAAGGAGTGGCAGGCTTTTCTCTTATACTTCAACCAGTCATCCCATCATCCGCAATTTCTAAGCTTTTACCGAGACTCAGAAATGGAAATCGGGCTAATCTGAGTTATTTTATGATTATCTTTCTCTATTTCCCCACATAAAGTGTGATTGTAGCACATGTCGGGACCTCTGCAATGGAGATTGATTGCAGACGGTGTGCCATTGTTATCATTGAACATCTGGTTTTGGTGTCAGACCTTCAAAATCAAAGAGCTTCCACTGCTCTGAAGTTGCGCCAGACGTTGAATGCAACAAGTTCCCTTTCCTCCTCAGTGTCTTTTGAAAGGTGTTCTGGGAAATGTAGGAAATAACTAAAGTAGAAGCAAACAGAAACGTATATCCAAGGGTTGAATTTGGCCTGTAAGCCTCTTCTGATGTTTACTTTTTGTGTTGTGCTTCAGGCGCAGCTGCAGCGCTCCCTGGACAGCTCCGTCTCAACACAGCCGAGGGCCCTGATTGGCCGACGCAGCCGAAAGGAGGCGGCGGCGGCGCCAACGGACAGTGGCGGGCACGGGGGCAGTCCAGTGTCGGAACAGGACTCTGGCATTCTGGATGTGGAGGATGAAGATGAGGAAGATGAAGTGAGAGAACTACAACCACACACACAAACACATGAAAGTATGTCATCTGTCCTTCTGTCTTTGTCCTTTTCAAGCTAAACAACAAGGAAGGCCTCTAATCTCCAACATGAATCCCATCCAAATGGGTCTCTCCAGTTCCTTCCATTTTCTCCAAGGGTTTCCCCCAGTGTGTTGCAAGCCTGGTGGCCCACCGGGCCAAAGTTGCCCCCCCACCGGTGCCAAAGTTGCCCCCCACTGGGCATAAGCCACTGGGAAATATTATCTGCTTTCCGACCGGAGGGATTTTAGCTTTTTCCTAAAACTTCCCTAGAAATTTAAAATTAAAACATTTATTTTAACCAGTTCTTTTGTCACTTACTCTGTTTGTTGATTTTTTTTCTTCCCACGCTTGTTTTTTGACGTTTTTGCTGTTGGGTGTTTTCCCACTTTTTGAACCTTTTGCCTGGAACATCCACATTAATTTTTGGGACATTTTGGTTTAAATAAAACCCACATTTCTGATGTATAAACTACAGTTACAGTGGGATGGCTCAGTTTGAAACTTAGACGTAGTTATATTTTCAAATCTCCAGTAAGTTTTTACTGCTGACTTAATGTAAGCCCTATGGAGTCTTATAGCTTTTTAAAATTTCCAATTTTGTCCATGAGTCCATTATCACAGATCTACATTAATGCTCCCATCAGTCTGACTGGCCCCGGCTAGGCCCTTGTTGAAAATAAAGTCTCTTTTCTTTCATATCCTTCTGTCTTCTTTCATCTCTTCCTTGTGTCCCTTCTTGCCTTACGGCACACTGAAGCACCGCGAATAGCAGTGAAGCTATTTTTTCTTTTTTTTTTTACCTAAATGTTTTCTGTTCATACCGTTACGCCGACAGCGACTACATCATATCAGTTTCCAGCTAAACAGAGTAAAAGCAGAAAATGCAGAATATCCATGTTATGTACTTCTTTACAAATGAATTTGAAGTCTGACTGACATTTGATGTACGTTTTTTTTTTTTTTACAAAACAATAAGTTTTCACAAATGTCTCATGATATTATCTCTAGAAGTGCATTGTTCAACTGTTGTTTTTGTTAAAGACGGAAAAGAAAATCGCAACAATGAATACTGTCGAATTGCAAAACTTCTAGAATCGCAATAAATGAAAATCGCAATACAAATCGAATCTGCACCCATGTATTGTGGAAATCAGGCGTATCGTCCCAGCTCTACTAACATGTTTAGAAGATGAACTTGTTTAAACTCTGTGGGCATTTCGGCACTGAACTCTTCACGTCCCCCGTTGACGGGTCAGAAGTCCTTTCTGTTGTTCACACTCAAGGAAAGCAAAGTACAATGAAGTTGAAGAGAATGGAGCTGAACTTGTCACCCCCGTGCTGCCATTCTGTTTTAAGGTCCCTGTCGTCCCCTTTGCTTATTTACATCCTGTAAACTCAAGTCAACCTTCTTTATGGGAAGACCTTGGCTCGAACAAAGGCCTGACCCCGCGGCCGGCAGAGGTTACGGCCGCGCTGGCACCACCGGCCGCGCTCATGCCAACCGTCAGCATCCCGTCTCCTCACGCCACCCCGTGCCCCGGCCATGTCTTTCCCCTTGCCTTCATTTACAGTCGTCCCCCTGTGTCTCTAAAGCCTATTTTTATTTGCTCTCTTTGTTCCTCTTTTTTTTGGTTCTATTTGTCCCCTTTTGTGTCCTTTGCTAATTTTCTACGTCCTTCTTTTTTCTTTTTACTTCACCCTCTTCCTGTTTTCTTTTCTTTTCACCCTCTTCCTGTTTTCTTTTCTTTTCACTCTCTTTTTTTTTCCAGAGGTCTTCACCTTTCCCACATGTTTTGTAGTGCCTCCCAGTGTTGTAGTGAAGACCACCTAAACAAAGACAAGTCATCACGAGGGCAAGACTTTGAGGGGTGGAGGCCGAGACTTTGAGGGGTGGAGGCCGAGACTTTGAGGGGTGGAGGCCGAGACTTTGAGGG
>NC_048425.1:2211267-2220432 GCF_013103735.1 Etheostoma cragini
TTTCTCTAAATACTTCTCTCTATATACTTCTTCTCTCTAAATACTAAATAGGTTGTCTTTTCTCAACACTCGTTTTGTGTGTCTCTCTCTCTCTCTCTCTCTCTCTCTCTCTCTCTCTCTCTCTCTCTCTCTCTCTCTCTCTCTCTCTCTCTCTCTCTCTCTCTCTGTGTATGTGTGTGCTTCTCTCTTTCTCTTTGTGTGTGTGCATGTGGTCAGTAGGTAAGGGGGCATGTTATCTGGCCAGACCTGGTCTTTTTATCTCTGACCTCACTGAGGACTGTGCATCCTGGTCTGGGTCTTGGATAGTCCTGAAGTTTCTCACACACAGCAGAGAGGGAGATAAGAGGGACAGCTTCTGTGTAATGGAAGGGAAAGATACCAGGTGGTCAAGTTTGGAAAGCTGATTCGGTCTTTCTGTCTGTGTGGGTTTGAGTTTTGATGTCTGACTAGTGACGCCAACCAAAACTGAACCCAAGTCATCAAAGACACTATCTCACTGTTACACACACACACACACACACACACACACACACACACAAACACACCTCAACCTTTCCCATCATTCAGTGGTTCTAGCATTTGGTTTTTATTCCTTAATGAATGCCAAACCTAATCAACAGACCCCAGGGAAGGTACAGTGGGGGGGGTAAAGAAAGGTCACTAGGATAAAGAGAGTCCAAAATAAAATCCTACTGTTGACTATGACAGATGTCTTTACATGATGTCATACATTTCTAGACAGACAACCATTTGGATATATTTTGGGGGATTTTGATGTAAAACCAATTACAGTCTCAAACAAGATTAAACATTTGGCTGCGTACATCGCTGTTGCTGGCCATAAAGTGCATGATGTAGTTATTCTGACATCTAAAAAGCTACTACAAGGACACACAGGACATAATATTGAATAGCAACAATAGTCACATATACACATTTGAACCAATTAGGCTTTGATGTGTCAGTTTGTTCTATCACAGGGTTTTAGCTGGTCCTTAAAGTCTTTTAAAAGTCCTACTAGATCAGAAAATGTCTTACCTAGTTACAATGAAATCCAAACTTAACATTTAAGGATTTATTGACTCTACAAGGGATTAAAACGGAGGACGGAGGCAAAAAAAAAGTTTCGGTTATCACAGTTTTGTTTCTTGTGTTTGGTAAAATAGTATGAATAAGATTAGTCCAAATGGTTGACCAGTTTGTCACTAAATTAGTATTCTGTTATGGTCTATAAATGAGGAAGATCGCACGGTGTTGCCATGAACACAAATCCCTACACAATTGTTTTTAGATGAAAAAAGAATTTCCAGAACCAATCCGCTAAACTATTAATTTACAAATATGTTTTAATTTAATCCATTTAGAAAAAAGAGGTTTAGAGTTAAGTTAACTTGACTATAAAATATTGTTTTACCACTCCATACACCTTACCTTTATTATCCATCCATCTAACCATCCATCCCTCCCGCCCATCCACCATCTATTCCATTCATCCATCCATCTAACCCATCCATCATCCCTCCCTCCCTTTCACCCTCTATTCCATTCATCCATCCATCTAACCCATCCATCATCCCTCCCTCCCATTCACCATCTATTCCATTCATCCATCCATCCATCTAACCCATCTCATCCACCCACCCAGCCATCCATCCCATGCACCCATCATCCTTCCTTCCCTCCCATTCACCATCTATTCCATTCATCCATCCACCTAACCCAACCCATCCCTCCCTCCCTCCCTCCCATCCACCATCCATCCCATTCATCCATCCATCCATCTAACCCATCCCATCCACCCATCCACCATCTATCCCAAGCACCCATCATCTATCCACCATCCATCCCTCCCTCCCATCCTCCATCTATCCCAGCCATCCATCCATCTAACCCAGCCCATCCATCCATCCATCCATCCATCCATCCATCCCAGTCTTACCTGTAATCTGTGTTTTAGGGTTTGCGTGATGTGTTTGAGAACTACTACAGAAAGCAGAGGAGGAAACAGGCTCGCCTTGTGCTGCAGCCCCACTCTAACATGGTATGACCCTGCACTGTCACTCTGTGTGTTTGTGTATGCACCTACTTTCATATCCACACACTCATAACTACACGTACCCTCCCCCTGCGTGGACACACTCCCACTTCCCACTCACACACACTCCTTAATCTATAATTGATGTCAGCTACTATTTTTGTAATTGAGAATATTCAACAAACGGAAGATTTTATGCTGTAAAAACATAAACAAATTGAAACATTTAACTTTACATTATAGAACTATCTGAAAATGATCTTGTTTGGGTTTTAATTTTATCATGTTTTCCAATGTGATTTGAATGTTAAGTTTTAAGTAAGTTTTGTTAAGTTTAATTTGATATATATGGTTCATGGATTTATTAGACTGTACCATACTATTTAGCGGATTGTTTTTTATCTTTCTATGCAATAACTTTTCCGTTGGACTATTTATATCTCTCTTTGTTTCTCTCCATTTCTCTTTCTTCCCTATGTTTGTTATTTTTGTTGTTTTACATTCCTAGCATGAAACTCTGGAGGGATACAGGCGGTACTTCAATCAGATTGTCGGGTAAGTCCTTCTTTCACTCCGTCTTTACCTAACCTCTTCATCAATACCTTCTGACCTACATCAGTGTAAATACTCTCTGGACTCCCAACCTTCGTTCCCAGGATCTTTTCCTTCTGTCTGTTCCCAAAGGTTAAGCCTTTTTCCCAAAGCTCAGTTGCTTTGGGAAAAAGGCCTTTGGTGCTTCCTCTTCTGGAACAAGTTAGAGAAGTGGATTACAAAAATGCATCACCAAATTTTCCATGCTAGTCTATACACTAGGGGTGTAATTAGGGCTGGGCGATATGGAGAAGATCATATATCAAGATATTTCTGACCAAATACCTCAATATTGTTACGGCAACGATTGTTGGTGCTTTCACAAAATATTTCCACAATGCGAGTTTTGATAAATAATCATCAATAATGTGTATCTAATGACTAAGTGGGTAAAGACAAATAATAGAACAGTTACAGCAGCCTTTAAAACCAGGAAAGACAACACTTATGCCATATTACAATATCCAAATTGTTAGACGATATCTAGTCTCATATCACAATAATGATATAACATATAAAAATATATATATATATATATATATATATACCGGCAGCTCGCGGTGCTCTGTCTCTGGCTGAGAGTCACCTGCAGTATTCTGGGAGAACTGAACCACCAGCTACCGCTGACCTGAAGGAGCACCATGCGGGACACCAGAGGTGGTGTTCAGGAACTCTTTTGCGGCTCAACAAGTCTTCCAAATACCGCTGATTTGACCAAGCTGTGACGGAGGTCTGTAGCGGGTTAAATAACTAGACACCGCCGCTCTGTAGCACTGAACTCCTCATCAACGCTTGTTTTTACTGCTAGTTACTGCGAAGAAGCTTGCATCAGGTATGCTACGTTCAAGAGACCATGGGATGTTAATGTACGTTACTCAGCAAAAGGTGAAAATAGGGGCAAGGTTGCACAATAACGTTAAAATGATCTGAACTTTTAGCGAGGAACAAGTGAATTACCTGTATGTGTAATATATAGCCATAACATTTAGAATAGATACTAATTTGCAGTTGATTGCGAGTTGACTATGACATTAATGCGATTAATTGCGATTAAATATTGTAATTGTTTGACAACACTAATATTTATAGATGGGTGTTCTTCTTACTTCCGTGCTGTCTGGCCATCCATTCATCGTCTATCCTTCCCTTCATCCAGCAGTCACCCATCCACCGTTTCCTGACTTCTTTGCCCCAGACGTTCATCTGCCCAAATCACGGATCACTCCGTGCTTAAATCCACATGTCATCCCGTTACCCACCTTTCCATCTATCCATCCGCCTCTCCATCTATCCATCCACCCATTGTAAACCTAGATCTGTGGAGCTTGGCAGAAGACGGAGTGAGAGACGCTGAGAAAGAGAAACGTTGAGTGAAAGCAAACGGTCAACGTTTAGCGACACCTCGTTTCATTTCGTTTGAGTGACTTCTGACCGTTTGACATCTCCGTCTCTCCTTCCCTCTTACCGTTTGTTTTCCATCCTTTTTCATCCCTCTCTGGTCACCCCCCCTCTCCTCTGTTATAATTTTCCTTTCATCCATCACTCCATCCAACTCTCTCTGTTGCACACCCGCGTTGGTGACGATTGATAGAGTGCGTGTGTGAAGGTGGTTGGCTCACTGCTGTTATTCCTTCTGTCTGACTGCAACAGACACTTTTTTTAAACACACACACACACACACACACACACACACACACACACAAAGGCGAACCCACCCTCAGGCCTGTTATTACCATTTCAAGTCTTGGAAAATGCCGTCCCATGGTTCTATTTTCACTTCCCTTCATCCATTCTTCCACTTATTTGCCATCCATCCATCCTTCCAATCACCATCCTAAAAAATCTCAGTAACAACTGGTCAGCCTGTTGTTAAAGTTGCCTCCTCATTCACTGATTTAGTTAACCTTTATTTACATATACAGTGGCTACAATAAGTTTACATACCCATGCTAAAGTTGATTAAAAAGATGAATAAAAAACATTTTTGGGAAATTGATGTTAATGCCTTAATTCAAAACATTTTGGAAAATACAACCTTTTAAGGACTCCAATTTTCTTTGTAAATAAATAAATGTTCTTCCTTAAAATACAGGGGGCATAAGTATACACCCCCCTATGTTAAATTCCCATAGAGGCAGGCAGATGTTTATTTTTAAAGGCCAGTTATTTCATGGGGTTATTTCATTATTTCATTTGTTATTTCAATACTGTCAAGTAAAGTAAAACTTTTTTGCGAAAGCGTTTTCCCCCCAAAGCATTTAGTGCAACAGTGGCAGCCCGTGTTAGTTGGGGGTAAGATGAACAGTGGCAATTATAGTTACAATAAAGATAATGGAACTATGACTAGAAATAATACTTGTAGCAGTTCAGGGCGTAGTAGGGCGTAGTAGGGCGTAGCGGGGCACCGAGTAGGACCACGCCGGCAGCTACAAACGTAAGGACTCCCGGGAATAAGCTCCCCGGAGCTAAGTTAGTAACGAGCATTACTGGGATGTGAATGCACACCGATGGTAAGAGAGACGAGAGAGGAGCTCAGTGTGTCACAGGAAGTCCCCTGGCAGTCTAAAACTAACACCGCACAATGAAGAGCTGGTTCAAGGTAAACCTAAGTAAGCGCTATAAGGGCGGGTAGATGAATCTGACGACTATGAAGAGAAGAAGAAAAGAGAAGAGGTGCTGTGTCTTTAGCTATACACACTCCCCCACCGGTCGAGGCGAATGCTGAATGCACACGTTTGTTTGTGTAGTTTTTACCCTTCAGGTTATTGTACGGATCGTTTTAAAGCTAACTATTTAGTTGTATCATGAATGGTGTTCTGTCTTTGTTGTCTTTCTTCTCACCCTTTTGTCATTCTTTCCTTTCCTCCGTCCAGCTTCTTTGTCGTGGAGGATCACGTCCTTCACACCACACAGGGTTTGGTCAACAGAGCATACGTGGAGGAGCTTTGGGAGTTGGCGCTGTCCAAACTCATCGCCGCCCTGAGGACGCATTCTGTAAGGACACGCAGCCCACATACAAATACACACTCACAAGCACAAACTCAGTTAGTTACCTAGTCTTTTGAAAGACACAGGCACGCATCTTTGGCGGGGGGTTTAGGTGTGCTTCCTCAAGAAAATGTAACATTTTTCATAACAAAGGTTTCTTCACACATTTTGTGTGTGTCTTTGTGGGATTTTGTATATATTTCTGTAGTTGTGTCTCCGTTTTTTTTTTTTTTTTTGGGTCTTTGTGGTCATTTGGCATCACTTTGTGGTCGCTTTGTGTCTCTTTGTGGTTCTTTTCCGTTTCTTTTTCACATAATTTTGAACCATAATTAATACAATATGTGTGTCTAAAACGTTGAAAATGCTAGAGCACATATTAAATAACACTCACAAGAAGATTAAAGACAAACACTTCCGAAAGAACTCCAACTACAATCATTAAATCTGTAAAACAATCCTTTAGTTAAATTCATTCAGCTAAGGTGCTGCCCAATGGCTGCATCTGAACTTGATAATGGCGGGGAAAAACTTGACAATGTGCAGTTTATTGTGACTATTGCCTGGACTTAATTACCATGAATACTGTAGCAGCTGCAGCGTGCTCTGACCCGCTCTTCTGACTCCGCAGTCGTACTGTGACAACCCTGACCTGGTGCTGGATCTGAAGAACCTCATTGTCCTTTTTGCTGATACACTGCAGGTATGTGTGTGTGTGTGTGTGTGTGTGTGTGGGTGGGTGGGATCCAGGGTACACTGTGAAGAAGGGAAAGGATTGCCATCCCGGCAGCCCATGTTGACAACATGCTGTCTGAAAGTCTTAACTCTTGTTCATTTTGGTTTTTCTTTAACATTTTGTTCTTATATCCAGACGTCTTGGCGTAAGCTGGTTGACTCCAGGGGCCCAGGAAACTAGCTCAAAGCAAGTTTTGTACTTTATAAATGGACGGCTGCCAATCTCTAAAGAAAGACTTTCTTTCTTAATTTGACCTTTTCGGAAGTATAAGTCAGTCTTGTGATGTCAGTTTGCTCGCTGTGTATTTATTCTCCACAGTATATGTATGAACTGACCTGGATGGATTGAGTGTGATGGATGGGAGGATGGAGGGAAGAAGGGGAGATAGAGAGGATGTGGGTAAAAACCGTACGGGAGAAAAACATTTAGAGAGGAGTGCGAGAGAACAAAGGAAAGGGAAGTGATGAGTGGATGGTTACGATGCTCAAAAGTCATTCACGTGAAGTGATGAGGTGACGCTGAATGGCTGAGTGCACCCAGTCTAAAGAACATCACTAAATGTGTATTTACCATTCTTTTTTAAGACATTTTTATTATTTCTTCCACTTCCTATAGTTAATAGTAACAAAAATAATCCCTGGATCTCTGCTCAGAGAAAATAACTATTCTCCCCCCCCCCAACGTGTTTTGTGGACTTGGTAAGAAATATTTTGTCAATCTATTGGCCAGGGTTTTCACAGAGTCTGAATGGGCCTTTGGGGGGAGCGGGGGCGTGTGACAGTAAGCATTATGGGTCTGCATACAGTAAAGGCCATGTGTTTAGGGGGAGCTCTAGAGCGAAACCTGTGACCATAAAGCGAGAAAACGGTGAAGAAATGGCAAAACCTGCATAGCGCCCCTTTAAATCATGAGCAAATACAACTTAAGCTAACCAAAAAAAACTAAAAATAATATGTTAAGAAATGTTGGTTGCTTTGAAAGATTTGCAGTTATTGTCACAACACAAACCAGAGTGCATAAAGAGTAAAGTAAAGTAAAGTAGGGTAGGGAAAGTAGCATTCTCACTGCCAGCTCCGCCAGGTAATGTGCAGAGAAGTTCAGGGTTGCAGTGCATGTGAGGAAAGGGCTCACGTTTGCATGTCGAGGTGCGTATGGACAGTGACAGGTTGCGTTGTGGTTCTCCTTCTGCAGGGTTATGGTTTCCCAGTGTCGCAGCTGTTTGACATGATGCTGGAGATGAGGGAGCAGTACGGAGAAATCCTGCTCAAGAAATGGAACATCACCTTCAGGTACTTTTTTACTTTCAGGGTTACTGAGAAATAACCCACCTTTTGCTGCAGGACGTGTTAGTGTGTGCTGCACTGACCTGCCGCTTTCTAGTCATAAGGTCATGTAGTTTGTGGGGCTACTACTACCACCACACACACACACACACACACACACACACACACCAATGTTGGTTTGTGAGAAACGTCCTGGTTTTGAAGTTTTATGACCAGTTGGAGAGAGGAAGTGTTTTAGATAAAACGTCCGGAACATTCTTCACCCTTCAGAATGGGTAATACCCTCACATGTGTGTGTGTGTGTGTGTGTGTGTGTGTGTGTGTGTGTGTGTTTACATGCCATTGTTTCACCATCGCTTTTGTCCAATGACACCAGTGGGACTTACAGCGAGAACAGACAAACAAACACATCTCTCTCTCTCTCTCTCTCTCTCTCTCTCTCTCTCTCTCTCTCTCTCTCTCTCTCTCTCTCTCTCTCTCTCTCTCTCTCTCTCTCTCTCTCTCTCTCTCTCTCTCTCTTACACACACATATACACACACTGGGGAAGCCACAGGAATGTTGTGTTGTATTGTTGGAGAGGGAGCGCTCTCCGGTTCACGGCCTCTCCATGGAACGTTGGAACGTCCGAACTCTGGAGCGCCAACAAGAAGTGGGGGTGGTGAAAGAGGGGAGGGTGGTTTAAAAAACACAAAACCTCAAGCATTAGAATGACCCCCAATGGGGTGTGTGTGTGTGTGTGTGTGTGTGTGTGTGTGTGGCTAATGGCATCTCACTCATTCCTGTTGACTTCTTTTGAATTGTCTTAAAATAGAAGAAAGGAAATGATTTGCCTGTGATTTTGGTTTTTCTTCTTCTTCTCCGCTCATATCCAGGCAGGTGTTGGACCAGGACAACTTCAGCCCAATCCCGGTCTCAACAGAGCAGGAATACAAACACTACACTTCCCAGTTTCCCCTGCAAGACCCTGAACTGGACAAGGTAGAGAGCAAAAGAGAGATCAGATAAAAGTGAGGGTGAGAGCAGATTAATGGCAGGGTCACGGTACTTCAAAATGTACAAACAAGCAAATTAACAGAAAGGAAAACATCTTCAGAGTAGTTTTAGTAAAGTGTTTCATTTGGACGCTGTCAAGAAGTAAACTCTGAAATATGAAGTAAAAATATGAAGAATAAAAATCTCAATTAATTTTTTATTTATTTATTTATTTCCTGCAGCTTCCTTTTCCCAAGAAGCTTCCCTTCTCTGAGTTTGTGCCAAAGGTCTACTGCCAGCTCAAAGAGTTCATCTACGCGTGTCTGAAATACTGTGAAGACCTCCATCTCAGGTACACCAGCACACAAAATGATTGCCTTTCATTCGTCCACCATTTTTTCTCCATTACTTTCTGCTGCACACACATACATACACTCGGATACAGCAGCCTCTCTTCCATTTTTCCATTCTAACCAGGGATCTTTGTCTCATTAGATTTGGCTTAAACATACACACACCACAACTCAGCAATCAAGCTCAGCTTCTGTTCCATGTTCTGTCG
>NC_048425.1:2220442-2242132 GCF_013103735.1 Etheostoma cragini
CAGTGTTTGTGTGTGTGTGTGTGTGTGTGTGTGTGTTTGCGCGCGCGCGCATATTGTTTACCGTTGATGGAAGATTTAACTACAACAATGCAGCCACTTTTCTACGGAGGAGACAAGCAATCAGGAAACAACTTCCGCTGTCCAGGAGGATCCCACAGAGCTGGGACTCAGCCAGGCACACACCACACACACACACCACACACACACACACACACACACACAGGTATACACACGCCCACACACATAGCTACACATGCATTAGCTCATATACGTGTACATGAACACACGCAGGAAACTTGCACAGCATTATGTAAACTTACAAAGAAGCAAACGCTTTCACTTTGTGTTATTAGTGTCAAGCTCTGATTTGGTTATTGGTTTCAAACTAAATAACACTTTCCTTAACCTATGCTTACATCCTGTGTGTGTGTGTGTGGGTTTGTGTGTGTGGGTGTGGGTGGGTGTGTGGTTCTTTGTGTGGATGTGTGGATTCTCCGTGGGGGCTGGGAACCGGGGAGGTACCATTGATCCGTGACCGGCGGAAGAAAAAGATGGAGGCAAGAGGAGGAGTGATTGGGGGGGAAAAAAAGTTGTCTAATTAAAGGGAAGAATTTGGACAAGAGAAGAGCTGAAAAGAAAGACACTAATGTGTGTGTGTGTGTGTGTGTTAGCGCTGGCCAACCAATTTAATCAAAAACTGCGTTTCAAAATGGGAAATCCGTTCTCTTTTTTTCCTCAACGCACAAGTTGATGAAACCATTTAATCCGTAGCATTAAATAGTTACTAAAATAAAAAATCCATATTCAAATATATAAATTCCTTTAAGGCATATATATATATACATATAGTTTTAATGTGACTTGGTGACGCCCCTCAAGATGGGCGACTTTTATTACTCGATGACAGACCCTTAATCTTTGGTATTTGGGTCTGGATTTCCAGGCCAACTGCAAAAAACAACAGTGGTTATAACACGTGACAGGCGAGTGTTACACTCGTTCTTTCTTCATCAAACAAGTTGCCTATTTGAAAGATTTTATATTGATATACAAGATCCTAAAACTAAAACATGCACAAACAATTAAAAGCATAACTGGAAATCCAGTAGGAAACACCCACAACTCATAAAAGATATGAATAACATACTTAGTAATTGTTTAAAATAAATCCTAAAGTCAGTTTAAAGTTTTTCCTTGCACTTAATCAGTTTGGGCCATGCTGCTGCGGTGATCATCTGCAGGTAATACAAGCCACCAATACGCATGCATGCTACCGGTCGTAATAAACATGACCAAGTGATAATTTTAGCAACAGTGATTGTAAAATCAGCTGGACTCTTTGTACAACTCTGAAATCATCGGTCTGAGCAAACACAAATGTCCAGACGGATGTTTTTTTTGGGGTAACAGTTGCTCCCCGGTCTCTTGCTGACCAGACAGCACTAATCGCTCTTCTCAATCAGAATAATGACTCCACTATTTGACCTGGCTTGATTTCTACGGTGCTGCACACCCTGCTATCTGGTTACCGTGGCGGCACGCCTTCCTGCCCGCTTCAAAGAGGCACACGCAGATGCACAGGCCCGGAAGCAGACGGGATGATGGAGCAGGATTGTGGTCATTGATCCCTCTGAACTCTGACCTTAACCTCTGCTCTCAATTCTGATTCAACGGAAGGTGTGTGTGTGTGTGTGTGTGTGTGTGTGTGTGTGTGTGTGTGTGTGTGTGTGTGTGTGTGTGTGTGTGTGTGTGTGTGTGTGTGTGTGTGTGTGTGTGTGTGTGTGTGTGTGTGTGTGTGTGTGTGTGTGTGTGTGTGTGTGTGTGTGTGTGTGTGTGTGTGTGTGTGTGTGTGTGTGTGTGCTTTTTTTGTTTTACTCTGCAGTTGTTTGAGTGGTTCTTAGGTGTTGTTATCCATGCCAGTTAGGAATAAAAATGTTTCTCTACAGAAAAAAATGTTATAATAAAAATAATTTTTTTGACAATAATTTTCAACTCATTGCACACTTTGTTTTTACCTTTGGGTCCTGGATGTAAAGTAGCAGTTTACATCCAGAAGCAAAGACATGGACAGTATCAATTTAGTTGCTTATGTTTGTGATGATCTTGTCTTTTTTTGTTTATTGCTTAGAAGTACTATTTTGTTTTTGCGTCTAAATATTCATTTTTTTTTTTTTTTAATTCTTACACATTCAAACAATTGCCTTGACTTTAGATGTGACAGAGAATGAGGGTTGGCTTAGCAGAGGCTCCAGTGATGTTTCAGGAGATGAGGTGATGCTGGCCTGAACATTTTTAGGCCAAATATCGACTTGTAGCCTCGAGGTAGAACAACTGGCCTCGTAGCCGCCCCCCATCTTCTGTCCCGCGCTAGGAGACTGGAGGCGTGAACGTGTCGAGCTGTGAAAAAGAAGCGGGGTGTTGCTGAGTGAGAGCATGCACGCACGCTCAGCCAGCCATGATCGAGCCAAGGAAGGGAAAGAAAACAGGGGGAACCGCGGATGGAAGTGAAAGCATTCCTTGGCTACGTTTTCCACACAAGCGAAGACAATCCGGAGATTAAAAACTCAAATTGCGGACGTCAATCTGGATCGGCTGTTTGATCACAAACACCAGTAGAGATCCAGCGTGCCCACGTGCTACTAAAGCTGGTTTGATGTAGACTGGCTTCCTAGTCCAATCTCAGAAATAAAAACACTCGTGCATGAGCACATCGTTGTTTGACGCAGGCTTTTAGATTGGGCTTAGGCCTCAGCCTGTGATGTAGCGATTCTGTTACATTTCATAATGATGATCAAAGTTGAATCAAGAGAGTAAAGCCCCAATGTCAGCTTGTCGGGTAATACACAAAATTTCAGGATTCGATTGAATATTGACTTTTGATTAAAACAACCTATTCAAACTCAATTGAAAAAACAACAATTCACAGTATGAAAGTGGAGTTACTTTTCCCATGTGATTTCCCATGTGGTTTATGCCCATTCCAAAACAAAAATCGATTAGATATAGATTTATATAGATATACAGATTTTGACTGTGTAGAGCTTGAGTCGCGATAGGAATGTGAATTGATTTTCTTTTGCGCACCGATGTTGTCGGGGAGCGTGATGTCATCAGTAGTTTGTCAGATGAGATGTTGTAATGGCAACATTTTGCACCAAATTTGTTTCATTTGAATGGAATTATTGTCAGAGGAATCTCAGCAATAAAGTCAATCTTCAGCTTTTATGTTGAGTTGAACAAGCGTGACCAAGTTGACACTTACAATTTAAAATGGAGGAATCCAATAATTTAGTTGTATAACACTCATTTTTCCTACTGAATACTGGGTTTTCTCTAAGTTTTTGGATGTGCATTGCTTTGTCTTGAAGATGTAAATCCTGTGCTTCCTCACTAGTCTGCTTTATGATCACGACGTTCCACTTCCGGGATCGCTCTGGATTGTGGACTAGAAGGTCCAGAAAGACCAGAAGGTCTGCCTATGCGAGTCTTTGACCAAGTTAACAATTTAATATGGAGGAATCCAATAGATTAGTTGTATAACACCCATTATCTCTACAGAATAGTTTTCTCTAGGTCTTTAGAGGTGCATTTCTTTGTCTTCATGTAAATCCTGTGCGTCAGACCTGTTTTGCGGACCGTCAACAATGTTTAAAAAATAGAAGGTTAACATCGACCTATAACGTTATGATTGCCAATATTTTGTGTATCCCTATGCTGCAATGAGCAACTGCTACTGTGACTCCAATGCGTTAAAAATAAAAAGTTTCCATTAAGAATTGGTCATATTTCTGACATTTGTCAGCAAATTGGTTTAAAAGAGTTTCTTTTAGTGTCTTTTCTGTTGTAATTAGAGCTCTAACACTGGTCCCCATGTTGGAAACATTACACACTGGTGCTGACCTATGTGGATGTGAGGTTGACTGAAACACAGCCTTCCTGAGCTTTGCTTTCAGGAAGTCTTTAGCATGTTTTTGAACGGTGACTCTTTTTTTTTTCTTCTTTTCTTTTTTCTTTGAAGTTAGACCTGCTTTCAATTTATACTCACTTCTGCATACATAACCCCATCATTTTAATGCTCATACATTAAAGTCACCCTCTCCCGCTTTCATAATGTTTCAGTCACTTTATTTCAGTTAGCGAGCAGCTGCAGAGCTCAACCGCAGTGATATTTAGTGTGTCGCTGTTTCAGTGACAAATGATGTCGAAAATCGTGGTAAGGAGCTATTTGAGGGCAAGAGAAAAGTATGCGTGAAACTTTAATTTGCCTGCCGTTATATATATATTTATATATAGACCAACACACTTCCAGCAACTACACACACAGATAGTATCAGCAAGTATGCTCATCCATCCTCTAAAAACCAACACACACACACACACACAGACACACACACATAGACACACACACATAGACACACACACATAGACAGAGAACAGAGTGTACTTGGCTCTGCTGACCCAGTTGATTTCTATTGTATGTGTGGGACATAGCTACGTAGCACAGTCGCTGCTCCACACTCGAATGATAACGTTGTGTGTGTGTTTGCTCTTTAACAATGTCCAGGGTTTGTTTCGTGGTACAGTATGTGCATACCTGTGGCTTCCTGGCTCGGTGCGCTCTAACTTCTCTCTATTTTCACCGCTCTTTTTTTCATCATCATTGTTGCTTTGTGTATTTTTAGGAAATACCTCTACATGTCTCCAGCCATTTGTCACTGTGCTGTAAATATGCCTGCACTGAAGGCACTTGGCTTTTTTTTGACAGCATCCACCACCGCAGATTTATTGTGACTGATGGCGGTATAAATACAATGACATTAAATCCAAATTCTGTGTTGTTAATAATATACACACACACCCGTGTGTGTGTGTGTGTGTGTGTGTGTGTGTGTGTGTACATGCTTGCAGAGTTCAGTAGCATACAATTACTTTTTCCATTCTCCACACACACACACATTTTTGTCCACTCTGCACTTCTGCCACTCCAGGAATTCCCCCCCCTCTAAATTGTCGAAACGTTTTTAGGATTCCTCTGCTTTTTTGGAAACAACGTGAGTTTTGAATTCCAGCTCTCGCTCTCCCTTTAGGTGTGTGTGTGTGTGTGTGTGTGTGTGTGTGTGTGTGTGTGTGTGTGTGTGTGTGTGTGTGTGTGTGTGTGTGTGTGTGTGTGTGTGTGTGTGTGTGTGTGTGTGTGTGTGTGTGTGTGTGTGGATAATGTACTGATTTGGCTGGAATGTGTTTGTTACCCACAGGGCTCTGGACCCGAACACACATGCATAACACAGATTCTTCTTCATCATCTCGCAGCGGGAGAAAGGGAATGAGCTGATTTTCTCTCTCTGTGTGAAGTGTGTTTGACCTGACCTTTTCCGTGTGTGTTTGTTATCTAACTAAAATGGGAGGAGTTTCTGTGTGTCGATTTTCTCAACAACCGTTCATCCGATCGGCATCACACTTGGTGGGTGTGTTGCCGAGCACCCGGTGAAGTGCAGTGTTGAGTGCGAGCTCTTAAGATGTACGGGACATGTAGCCTATTAACCGTTGGGTACAGCTCGTCCGACTTTCAAGAACAGATCCAGAAAAGAGAGATCAGATTTGTTAAATTCTAGGTTGAAGTTTGCCAGACCTTCCTCCACAGCGCTGTGGAGGAGGGTCCTGCTAGTCAGCACAGCATTCCGTGATGGGAGGCAAACGTGCTCTGCTTTATTGGCATTTCTTTAAACCAATCACAATTGTAATGGGTGTTGCTGAATACCAGACAAAGCCACGGTGCCGCTGCAAAACAGCCTCGTGAAGGAACTTGTTTTGGTGGACGTTCAAAAGTTGTTTTAGTTATTCAACAGAAACCTCCGATTGGACAGATAGTCTAGCTAGCTGTCTAGATCTGAGGACCAGTTAACCATAGTCCTCAGAAATCCTCCAGAGTTTAGAATTCCAACACAAAGAAAGATAAAACTAGGGGATATCCGGGCGAAAAAGCATTTTCCAGCGGCACCTGAACATTTCTGAAATGAACATTCACATGGACATTTCACGAAACTCACGCATTTCAAGCATCAACGAAGTAGCTTTTGATGGGTTTTGTATGTTCGTCCACTTCTGACTTAATTTGCTTCTTCTTACCTTCTCCTGTGAGTGTCTCCCAACCTCGTGTTGGATGTCAAAACCGCTTGCCTCAGTTGATCTTTATTTGTGCAGCCTGACGCTTCCAGGAACCCAGTTATTTAAACAGGAGACCAAGCCCAGCCAGAGAGACACACGCTGCCATGAAAAACCTCCCTGGACTCCCAGAAATTTGTCTGGGTTTCTTCACCAAAACAGCATTCACATTTCAAACATAACAAAACGGATAGTATGTCAGAGGTTATGTAAGTGGGTCTGATTAGCGCCATCAAACACTTGTTTTAACAGGAAATCTTAGCCTGTTTCAGTTTGAACAGCCCGCTGGCCTTCTTTATGCCTTGTTGGCTCTGCAGAGGGGGTCATTTTATGTCTATTTAAAGTCTGTCCAGGACTAGGTTGGGTAAATATCTATCTATCTATCTATCTATCTGGCAGGAGGCAAATGGAAAAAGGGTCTTGGATCAATTTAGCAGTTATTAACAGTCTGTGGCTATTTTATTGATTTAAGGGCAATTTTTGAATCTGTTGAGTCTCAAATTAACTTTTTCTTAGCGGTTAAGGTTAATTATTTCCATCAGGAGATTTAAGACACTGTTGGACTTCTAATGAGCCTGACAGGTAATAACATGCTATTGTACTCATTTGAATTGGCTGACATTTAGACTTTTTCCAAACGGAGAGTTTTGCAGACTGAGAAATTCACTTAAAATGTTTGTACTGGCTTCCAGACGCTGCAGCTCTCTGCAAGAAATCACTTCTGCTCAGTCACTGATCCTGTGTGTCTGTGTGTCTGTGTGTCTGTGTGTGTGTGTGTGTGTGTGTGTCTGTGTTCTCAGTTCCACGGAGGTAGACGATATGATCCGCAAGTCGACAAATGTGTTGTTGACCAGAACCCTCAGCCACTGTCTGCACTACGCCATTAAGAAGAAGAATGTCGGGCTGGCAGAGGTACTTTGTGTGTGTGTGTGTGTGTGTGTGTGTGTGTGTGTGTCTATGACCAATGTGTACAAATAAAATAAAAAATACCTCAGCTTGACGCTTGTAATAATCTCTCAGATGGAGGGAGCTAACGTCGTTGCACAACTTGAGTGTAACTTGTTTTCACAGAAGGATCATTAACCATCTTTCCTGCTTATTTATTCTTACGAACACACATTTAAGACGACATTTCCTCTTTTCCAACATGTTGTTGTAACTGTGCAGAACGGTGATCCCAAACAGTGATTTTTTTTCCACTTGTCGCGCTCTATGAACGGCCCTCGAGACCAAACACTATTATTTCACGAGAATGTGATGTAACGCCAAAGAGTACGTGTTATGTCTAGGGGTGGGAAAAAAATTGAGACAGCATAGTATCGCGATAGTTTTCTGTGGCCATACTGTATCAGTACACAGGCGCTAAGTATGGATCTTTTATTATATATGTGTAGGTCAATTTGTCTGCTTGATAATCCCATTTTGCAGCAATACAATTGAAGTGAGATGAACAAACAGTAATTTATCTTTTTAGATAAAACAGATGTTGACAAAGTTTCCTTTTGGCAACATCATTAGAAGTTGGAAAAAAGGTTATAAATTGCAATATATCGCAGAATATTGCAATACCTTTTAAAAATGCAATAATATCATATTGTGGCATAAGTATTGTGATGATTTTGTTTCGGGAGACGTCTGGGGATTCCCACCTCTAGTTATGTCTGCATCCTTTACCAAACAGGTTCAATTAATTGTCTAACTCTGCTTAATTTCAAAATAATGTACAGAATACCAAGACAAATGTCAAACCAATATAGTACAAACGAAACATATGTGCTTTTTTTATTTTATTGTACCCTTTTCCCACACAACAATTAAGAAATGAATGAATAAAATGAAGACATTGAGGGAAAAAAAAAGTTAATATAATTGCATGGTTTAAAAAAATATATATATATGTATATATAATGCACGGTTACACGTGTACAGTATAGGAGACTTTATTTAGTCATATTCAAAGGTGCATGTGATTTACTGTTTTTGGCGAGTTCCGCTAGTTTTATGGTAGCCGCGATGTTCCCGGTACGAGGTTCAGGAGCCATCAAATGACGTCACAACAGCTGTCGTTTTTGGAAGGGAAAGGCCCGGGGAGTTGTCTCAGCGCGTGGTCGTGCACCAGGGGAGCGTTGTTTTCTGGGAAGACTGGCTGAGCTGCTTCGCCTGTCTAAACATCTCTGTGATTCTTCATGTGTAGACCACAGAGTCCAACAGTGTTATTGGTGTGTTCAGAGGCGCGCCACACTGGGAAAAGAAGACACATTTAGCTGGAGAGTGTGGACAAACTCGAAAGACCCTTTTTTTTAAAGCTAAAAGTAAATAAAACAAATCCGCTTCGTGGATAAAAGTGTTCATAACATTGTTACAGGCAGACAGTCATTTTGATTTGGAGATAAACGACATTCAAGTTATAATTAGAGTAGATAGGACCCTATGTATAGAGGTTACTTCCGCTTTATTCTTCTCTACTACGTCTTGCTTATTCCCAGATAATTTTGTATGTACGCCCTCTGGGGTTTCGGAGAATCCTGCATCGAACTATGCGCTGAGCATTAACGTCTCTGTGCATGCTCGTAGCGTGCAGACCATCTACGGAGGCGGCAGCATTGAGCCAGCCTTCTGAACCCAATCTCACTACAGAAGCACGTTTACAAAATACACGTACCCAAACATGCCCAGCCTCATTTGTCTTGTGTTTGTATCCAGTTGGTGCAGGTGATCATAAACACCACCCACCTGGAGCAGTGCTGCCACTTCCTGGAGGAGTTCATATCAAACATCACAAATGTTCCGCCAGACACAGCAAACGCTACCAAGCTGTACGGGACCTCCACCTTTAAGGTATCTTTCTTCTCTATCTTCCTGTTTTTTTTCTGTCCCGGCATGCAACACAAACGCACATACATCTTTTTTTTTTTTTTTTTCTTCCTTCTCTTTATTATTTGTTCTATGCGCCTCAACTTCAGTAGTTATGTAAAGTTAAGGCAATGAATATGACAGGCGTACATTAATAATTAATACGTAAACACATTCCTATGTGTCTGATCTCTGTCTCCTTGCAGGACGCTCGCCATGCGGCCGAGGAGGAGATCTACACCAACCTGAACGCCAAGATCGACCAGTTCCTGCAGCTGGCTGATTACGATTGGATGGCCGCAGGACAGGGAGGCGGGACTCTGGAAGCCAGCGACTACCTGGTTGACCTTATCGCTTTTCTGAAGAGCACGTTCAGTGTCTTCACCAACCTGCCGGTAAGTACACTTATACATGCACACGCACATACGCTAACACACATACACACACACACACACACACACACACACACACACACACACACACACACACACACGTGAAAGCACCTCCGAAGCATTTAACTGTGTGTGTTTGAGCACAAACTCTTCTCTTTCTTCAACCTTTCTTGTTTATAGCTGTCCTATCATTTTAGTGCCAAAATGTCCCAAAAAACTATTCCGCACAGAATGCACACATACCTTATATAATACATACATTCTGTGTGTATGTGAGTGAGTGAGTGCACAGAGGTATAAGCTTACTCACCAGTCTGCCTCCATGTGAGCGTGAGACGTCCCAGGGCAGGACAATCTGCTTTAGTTTGTTACAGTATCAGCTTGTAATGGGTTAGATCGTTAACATGGGGCCCGTTAAGCTCATTTAAGGGCAAGCTGGTCGGGTCAGCAGCACCAGATTATACTCCGACTCAGACTATTGACTCCACAGCCCATCTGTAATGACATTATACTCTCTTGTCTGTATCAGTATAGTGTGTATTGCAATGTGTAGACAATTCATCAGTCTATTATTGCATATAGTATTTTAAAGGAATGGATCAGTTCTTCTGAAATGTGGTTTGTATGAGCTACTTGTCCATAGTCGGTGTATTAGGTACAGTAGATAGAGGTCGGCACGCCCCAAGGTTGGAGGAGCAGGCAGGAGGACGAACACGGAAGCTAAGCTAATGTCCTGCTGCAGCACCTAAACATATTTTAAAATGCCCTTATTATGGAAAAATCACCTTTTCTGGGATTTGTGTTATTTGGTTATTTTGTCTCTGTTGTTTCCACATGCATACACACTTGGAAAACATCCCTGCTGTTTCTGAGTGAGATACGGTTTTTGAATGGCCTCTGCCTTCAGTCTCCAGGTGAGCTGTTCAACATCTGCACGGCTTTCTACGTCACTAGCCGAGACGAGGTGGCTAACCGTAGTGCATGCTAGCGCTAGCATGCTAGCTCATTCTCACGGGCAAAACGCTGTCTCAACACACACTACTTAACCATAATCTCCGAAAGAACTACTTCCATGTCACTGTTCTGCTGGTATTCCACAAGTCTGCCCTTGTTAAGAAAAAAGTCTCCCAGCTGATCCTGCCTTGTACTGACCAAAGTTGGAGAAAGAGTTATCTAGCTGATGGGATCTTACCAAGCTACTGCACATGTGCGACTCCTAACAAAGATAGAATAGAAGTGAGATGTCTCACTCTGTAGCTAAAAGAGACCTAAACAAATACCTGTTTTTTGAAAATGAAACAATGTAAACTTGAAAATGAGCATAATATGGGCATGTTAAATTTCTTAAAAAATAAGTATCAGTTTAAGAGTACGCTATATTTTGAGTATTTTCACCACTTTACCTTGCTCTCAGACAGCCCTTTACAACCCGTAACTAAACTTTGTATTTGTTTTTGGGGTATTTAAAATGTGTTCAGCTGCTGCCCCCGTCCAAAGCAGTACATTGCTTAGCTACCTTGTCGGTACTCCTGCCTGCTTCTCCAAACCGGGGAGCGTCATCTACTGTAGCTAACGCACTGAACTCCCCTCTAATGACTCCCGGCTCTTAACCTTCAACCTCGGTCCAAAAAACTGATTTTTTTTGTATTTGTATCCTCCAGCAATCAGCTATGGAGCATTTCTTCCTTCCTTCCTTTATGTACACTGTCCAAAGCACACATGATCAATGTTCCCACTCTCCGGCTTAAAACACATGGACATTTCTAGTAAAACTTAGAATAAACGCACGCACACACACGCGCACACACAGTCTCAAAATGATTGCACAGACTTGGTCAAAGCGGGTCACAAGGCCATAAGGCCACATACACAAGGTGGTCAGGTTAAGTGTTTTCCAGCACTCTTAAGAAGCTTTTTCTACACCCCCACGAGCCCCAGACATGACCCTGTCACACACTTTAACACACACACACACACACACAGCGGGGCCTCTTAAGTAGATCAGATGCTATGGATCTAAAAAGCTGGGTGGTATGACCTTCTGAATCAAGAGGTGATCATATAAAAGAGTAAAGTTACACAGAAATGAATCCTATTGATACTATTGAGAGGAGTTGACTAGACAGGAGAAGCAAGAATACAAATTTACTTTAACAACTGCTACGATTAGCGCTGCTGCTACTACTGCCTCCGTTAGCACCACAACTACTACTGCTGCTACTAGTATTAGTACTACGCACTAAAACTCTGCGGCACAGTTACGTCCATGAAGAGCGGCAAGAGAAGATTTGAAGTGGAAGACAGATATTGGAGAGAGACCAATGACCCAGGAATAAGTGATTGTTTTACATTTGTGTGACTGAAAAATACAATCCAAGATGTTATGCAACTAACAGTCAGCACACTGAAACTCAACACACACACACACACACACACACCCCCCACACACAGTCAGATTGCTGATTTGTCAAAATGAATGCTCACCGTGACGCAGCAACATTCTTCCAGTCTGGCGCTCTCTGCGTGCCTGCGTGCGCGCTGATGTGGTCGTTTTAACAGCTCTAGATGCCGCTAGTTGGAAGCAGACGTGTGTGAAGAAAGCTCAGCGGGATCACATTTCTTCAACAACCTTACAGAGGGGTGTATCGTTCCAGTTCTCACCGGAGAGGGAAATGCTGCCCAGTCCAGGAGCTAATAATACCATAAATAGTTTATTGCTATCCTAGGAAGGCATGAACCCCCCCCCCCGGGAGTGAAAAATAATCATGTGAAAATTAGAAAGGAAAGTCTGGATTCTCCTCTGACCATATTGCTCTCAATTTTATGGCTCTTGAGCTCCTTGATCTGCGTTCTGCAGTGCAGCGAGAGGCTTCTGGCTTCCCGCTCTTCCTCTGTGCGTCTAGGACTTAACTGCGTTGTCCATTCTGCTTCAGCATGTCGCAACAAGGTGGATGAAGCCAGATTAGCATCATCTCAAGGGTCCATGTGCAATAAATACTTGACGGGGAAGAGATTTGATTGAGGAGTTTTTAGTTTGTTTTTTTCCAAGCAGTCGTCACACTGTATTAGATTTCCCTCAACTTTTCATGTCTCCCATTAATAACACACAAGTTTTATTGTTTTATTTTTTGCCATCTACTAAATGTCCTGGTTTATGTGTCTTACCGTAGGGAACGCCAGTAGAACACGCTACCTTACCGGTGAGTATCTGGGTTGTTACGGTAACGGAGTGATGTTTACCAACCCCTGACTGACCTTGTTAATAACCCTCCAAGCTTTACCCCAAAATCCCCACTTTACAGTTTACCAACCAGCATGTGAGATGACCAGGGAAGCGAGTGATGCACGTTTTGCCTGAATCTGTGTTCATGTGCCCAAATATTTGTCCCAACCAGGGAGGGAAATCGTAACAAACAATGGTCCGCGTTTCGGTTAATGCACCAGAAACTTTGGCAGGTTGCATCAACGCAAATCATTTGGATGTCGGCTCTACTCTAAAACTAGAAAATACTTAACATTCAAAGGGATACTTCTGGTCTTATGTGTGGGATTGTTTCAGGTACTTATCCCAAATCTGTGTATTTCAAACTAACCGATTGTTGCAGAGAGAAAGTCAAAACAAAAAGTCAATGGAATCAGTGGAAGAATGGAAAATGCAAAAAGAGATGGAAATAAAGAAGCAACGTAGCTTATGAAGGAGTTTATTGTAGTGAAAAGTGGATTTAAAGGGGGAAAAAACTGAGAAACAAAAGACAAGGACAGAAAAATAAAATACAAATTAATAAAAAACTGTTACTTTGACTTTGGTGTTTAAAGGGTTATTTCAATTCAAAATTTAAATATATATATTTTTTAATCAAAGTTATTTATAAATTAAATCGTGAATTGTGTGAATCAACATGGCGAGATAACGATTAATCATGCCTAGAGATTCAACCCAGGGTTTCTACATCACAACGGTGGATCACGTGTTACCAGGTTAAATCGCCTTGGTAACTTCAGCTGAACACCTAACCTGGTTGGGAGCAGGTTATGAGCAGGTATAAAAGCACCACAAACAGACAGAGACCAAAGTCACACAGTAGCACCAACAAACTAACCAATCAAGGCAGCGGTGGAGTAGCCACTCCCTTGGTCTGCAAGGTAAAATTGATGTTTTTACCAAAGGAGTCTGGTGGCTTTGAAGAGAACAGAGATTACGGCTTCAGTTCCCCGTCGTAAAGGGCTGTCTGACACCAAGGTAAAGTGGGGAAAATGTTCAAAACTTTGTGTACATCTTTGGCCATAGATGGTTAGGTGTCTAAAATGTGTTTAGCTGCTGCCCCTGTCCGGTAGGGGTGTAACCTTCAACGATTGAAAAACCATTGATGCAAACTGAAAGTATCGATACATGTCATAAACTTTAAAATGTGCCTTTATTTTAAAAATCCCCACTTTAAATCACTTTTTTTATTAAATATTTGGTTATTTTATGTTTAAATGTCTGGAAGAGCTCAGTAATAACATTTTAAAATCATATATAAGTTGATTTCTATAAGTTGATATAAATGTAACCGCCATCTATTGTACACACTAAAGATGGACCGATCTTTTGTCACTGTGCTCACAGCACAATACAAATGTGTTAAAAAATAGAATAAATAGAACAATGGAGAAATAGCTCATACAACCCCACTTCAAAAGATCTGAACTATCCCTTTAAGACGAAGATGAGAGCGTACCTGGTGTTCCCTTCCTTGTCTGTATTTATAGTCATTAATGAAAAAAATATATTTACCACTCGTTACACTAGACAAAAAAATGAATTTCCAACCCTGGTATCTGTAAGATTACATGTGGTTTTCAGTCTGTGGAGTGTAGTTGCTTGCACTGGCCGCTGTGTGTGTGTGTGCGCGTGCGCGTGTGTGTGTGTGTTACATTCAAAGAGAAAACGCTCCCAAAAAGTCCAGACTTCATTTTTGTGGCGTTTCTTTACTGAAAAGAACAAATACCTACTGTAACACTGTAATGTGATTGTTCCACAATACTGGACCTGGATTTGCTCCCTTTACAGTGATTTGGGGGGTTGATTATGTGACTCTAAGTCTCAAACACAGGTAGATTCCCCTTTTTTTTGGTTGTTTTCCGAGTCATAAATCCGGATAAAGACCTGTGTTGTCGTAGAACAGCAGAATTGAACCCTGGGTGTCGCACACGTCGGTATCATTATTGTTTGCGGTGATCCCACCTCTTGACTTCTGGCTGCCCTAGCTCGCTGTTCATGTGACTGACGGGTTCCTGGATGGACACAGAGCGTATTATACACCGTGTCGAATCCCTTCCAGGAGCCATGAATCAGTGCGTTATGGCGTTGCGGAGCAGCGACTTTGACCGTGCTGTTGTGTTTCTAACTCAGCCTGCTTCCAGCATTATGAGGCCGACGCTGTATTCAGCCGGGAGGGCTTCTAAACAAACTGTGTCCAAAGTTGGAGGTTTATAGTTTCCGTGGGGATGCAAATCAATCTGTTTTTACTCTGACCGATTTCACATGTGAAGGATTGTGGTTGCTCCAACAAATTTGTCTTTGGAGTCTTTTAATTTGAAATTCTAGATTCAATTTAGTACAAACGAGATCTTAATAAAGCCTTGTGTGTGGAATTCTGCCCCACAACATCTCATAAACTGAAGAGTCATTGTTTTTGTTCAGTGTGGATTTGGGAACGCTGCCTCGTTAAAATCACCACAGCATTTGGAAAGATCTTATCATCGTCAGTGGTACAGCTAACTGAACAGAGGCCTATAATATATAATATATAATATAAATCACCAGCTTAGCTTACAATTGATATCACGATTCTCTGCCGCGGTGTTTTTTTTGACCAGAACAGATCATTTTTTGGAACCACCATTAAAACATTTAGAGACCAACAACACGGTTAACATTCCCCCGATGGGTATCTTTATAAAAGATATAGATTTTAAGTATCAGCTATTTGTGTTTTACAATGATAAAAGCACTGATTATTTAAATGGAGTTTGGGGATGGTGATGTCACACTTAAATTAATAAATATAAAAACATTCAAATGTTGGCTGAGTGAGTTTAGCCTGAGGTATTTCGTATAGGTCGGCTTCTTCTTGAGCCGTGTGTTGCCAATGCGCACATTTGAATTATGTTTTGATATTTTTTATTTTTTGCTCTCAGGTCGCTTACTACTGCCAGCGTAGCAACTGGAATAATAGGCTGATGCATAATTGCATGACTGCTGAAGAAGTTATATTGATAGGCGTTCTGATTTAAGCATTTACAGTGTCGGCTCTTTTTTGCCATCTTTCCTCCCTGTATTAGAAAGCAGCGCCCAGTATTTCCGCTCTGTTTGCACACATGTCGAGTGTCAACAAAGACAGATGTAAGTGGACGGACGAGGAGACGAGAGACTTTTTGAATTTAAGTTACAAACAAAAAATAACGGCTATTTTAGATAGCAAAAATCTAAGAAAGGCCATAATTGATCAGGAACTTGCGAAGGAAATGGGCTACAAAGGTCACGACAAGCCGTGGGACGTCCTCCGGAGTAAATGGAAGGCGCTCAAATAGCAAGACATGTCTCAAAAAAGAGTTGTCTCACAGCGGCACATAAGCACTATTACAACTTGTGCCATAGGGATCATTTATTGGTAGACCACCAGCTTCATTTGCAAGACTTTTTCGCAGGAATTTGGATAAGTGGATTAACAAGTAGATGGAAACTTAGCTAGTGAATAGAAAGAGTAGGAAAAACTTAAAGAGAGGACATTTTGGACTCCAAGTGAAAGTTAATCGGGGCCTCTGTATCTGGTGTATGTGTAAATAAGCAACCGTTTAATAACTTTTACACTTTAATATTAAATATTCACTCTTTATTTAACTCTAAAGTTATTCATGAGTTTGTTGCTAACTTTCCCTGGAGCAAAAATCCATCAGATTTAAAAAAGGTTTCAAGAGATTTAACGGACCATTTTCACGTTGCAATGAATATGGAATATTTCAATAATTGTAACATTAAATGAGAAATTTTTCAGCTCCTCAACATTGAGGCAGACACAGTGAGATGTGCGTGTTTATTTGCACAATTTACTGCCATTCTCATCTGTCTGTGTTCCTTTCATTACTCGTCCTTTTCCTTCCTCTTCCCTCGTTTATTCCTACTTCTTGATTATCTACCCACCCTCCCATTCTCTATAGCTTAGCCTTCCCCATCCTTTCCCCTCACCTCTTTCCGTCCACCTTGCCTGCTTTCTTTCTCTCTTTCTGTCTATTTGTTCAGCCGTTAGCAGCTGAGTAGCTTTTAATGAGCTCTTTGATGAACGTCCCTCGTTAGGAGGGAGGGAGGGAGGGGGGGGGATTTAGGAATAGAAGGAGTGAGAATGGAGATGAAGCATCCTTCCGATCCGTCTCTACTTCACTCCCTCTTTAATATTCACCTTCTTACCCTCCTCTTGTTTCCCTCCTTTCCTTCCTTCTCTGCTCCTTGTGTCCTTCACTTATCTCCACTTTCCATCAACCTGTGCTGCTGTCCACCCTCTTGTTTTATCTCTTTCCTTGCCTTTTTCTTTCTTCAACTCTCTTTACTTTTCCTATCCTTTACTTAACTTTCCTCTCTCCTTCCTTCTCTATTCCTCACTTTTTCTTCTCCTTTCCTAACCCTTCTGTTCTTTTCCAGTGCTTTCCTTGCCTTCCCTTTTCTTTCACCTCATTTCATTGACCTTTGGTCTTCCTTTCACTTTCCTCAACATTTTCCTTTCCTTTTCCGCTCCTTTACTTTCTCTTCTCACCTTTTTTCAACTCTTTTCTTTCTCCTATCTTCCCTCACTCCCTCCTTCCCTCCAGTGAGCCTCAGGCTAATGGTTTCCAGTCGTCTGTATTGAACTCTGAGACAACACCATTTCTGTCTGACTAACCTGTGTGTGTGTGTGTGGTGTGTGTGTGTGTGTGTGTGTCAGCTAGCTTAGGTTCAGGATGTGTAAATAGAATTAGCCTATTTCACGCTCAATCTCACCCTATGATGGTTGACCCCTGGGGGGTGTGTGTGTGTGTGTGTGTGATCAGAGTTCAAAGGCCAGTGTCGTATTTGAGGATATCCGGCCAGTCGTAGGTGTGTGTTCCACGAACATATGTGCTTGCACGTGTGCGCCCTGTGTGTAATTTGATTTCCCTTTGAGGTGAGGGCTGCCTCTTGAATGAACTGCGCTCCAGACTCTCTTCCTAAGGCTGACCTCAGGTCACTCACAGCTACAACGGGATCTCTCTGCGCTGTCGGGTTTCTTATATAAGATAAGATTCATTTTATGGATCTCCGAGGGGAAACCAGTTTATTACAGCAGCAGCCGAGTTGAGCCGCTGGCTGGAAGACAAGCGGAGGAAATTATATGAAAATATGTCACCAAAATAAAAAAAATTAAAAAAAATGTTTAATTTCCTAAATACTGTATGCCAATAAACGGTGTGACCATGGCCAGGTTGGCTCAGTGGCAAAGCAGCACATGTACTGAGGTTAATGCCTCAACGCAGAGGTCCAGGATCGAATCAGACCTGTTACGATTTCCTGCATGTCTTCCCCCCCCCCCATCTCCTTTGTCACTTAACTGCCCTGTCAAAGATTAAAGGTGGAAAAGCCCAAAAAATTATCTTAAAAAACAAAAAACCAGTGTGATACCTTCACAGGAATTTGTCCTTCATTTATTTGTTGGCATTAGCTGGTGGTGTTTGTCTCCTCTCTACTAGGAACCCGACTGTTCACCTTTGTTGAAGATTGATTTATTTGATTTGGAAGGTGCACATTGTTCAACATTTCTGTAAATGTGCCGGTGTTAGCCTGTCAGCTAATTTTCAACTGTAGTCCGAGTTACCCAGCATGCATGTCTTTATGGTGGGAGGAAACCCACGCTAACACGGGGAGAACATGTAAGCTCCACACAGACGGGCCCTGCCCGGACCGGGGATCAAAGTGCTAACCACCGAGCTGCCTAAAAACCAGGATGGGCTGAAGAACATGTTAAAGTTCAGATAAGAGTTGTATATATACTTTCGTTTTTGTTATGACCACGCGGTCATATTTTAGAATTTTTCTCACCCTGCACCATCAGTTAAAAAAGGCAAAACTAGTCCCGATGAAACATTGTTCAGAGTGTTGTCTGGATATAAACTGCTTCACACAAAGGGAATAATTTGACCAAAATGAGACCGGAGTCCACTGGAAAACTTGGGTAACAGAACCAGTAAGCGCTCACCTTACTGAAAGACTTTCTGTCATAAGTAACCTACATTTTTATCATAAGTAATCTACATTTTCAGAATCCAAATTTCAGTGACATGAGTCTTCTTCTTAGCCAAGAAAAAGGAGATTGAAAAGGGCAAGTGACCGGCTTTTTGAAGCTACCGTAGCTCTAATACGTACTTTGAACTACGTGGTGTGAGAGTTGATTGCGATATATGATCGCAACGCTAGATGGGAGAAATTCCTACACTTTGAACCTTTGAAGACAGCTTGCTATTGGTCAACGATGCAAATTCTATTTTTTGCAGGTTTGCTTCAGGCTCCTGAGCAAATCCACAAATTTCAGCAATTATTAAGATGTATTGATTTTCCCTGAATTTTGCTTTTCATTTTAATGCAAGATGCATGACCCATTAACATGGATGGGGTCAGTGGGCAAATCCTGTATATGCTGTAAATGGTCACGTCAGGTTTTCCCTTTCCTATGAAAGTAAATTTTGAGGTCTGAAAACACAAAGGACTGTTTGAATCTCAGTGCAAACACAAGTTGATGCGTACAGTGCACAGATTTGTGAGCAAATCACGTTAAAGTATTCACTGTGACCAAACTACACACAGGAACATAATCACATATGTGCGATTGGAGCTTCATAAACTCACAGTTCAATTAAATGAGGATAACAGATTCTCCCCAACACGTAAAGGTAAAAATGGCGTGCACAATTACACACTTACATGTGTTTGATTGAGTGTTTATTTACCAATGGTGGGTCTGTGTGATTAATGAAGGTACTTAAACATGCAGGGCCGGAGCGACAGGTCTGGTGTTTGTTAATCACCTGGAGGTGTGTTTGTGTCACACATCAAAGTCACGTCAGGATTCATTTAGGTAGTCAGGCCCTGCAGGAGAACATTACCTTCCTCTCCTTCTCATGCCCCTTATTATACACAGAAGTTAAGATGATTTTAGGTTTCTTGAAGGTTGTAAATGTGACGAAATTGTGATAATTAAATTTAGGAAAAGCAACTGAAACACTAATAGAAATTAAATTGTGTAATCTCACAATCACAAGAAATTACTTCCCTTGGTTTGGATTTCTTCAGTGTCCCCCCTGGGCCTTCCCTCCCTCCCTCCCTCCTTCCCTCCCTCCAGTACTTTTACAACCTTTACCTCATTTTTTTTAGTTTTTCAGTCTCTGTTTCATCTCTGCTTCATTCTGTTGGAATGCAGACGCAGAGGTCAGGACCAGGACCACGGCTGGTCACTGAAATTGCACACATGTCCTCACGCACAAACACATGTTTTGGTTTCTGTATTAATGTGTTGTCATGTACTTCCTCATCCGCTGCTTTTATTCTTATTATGCTGCTTTATCATTCTGACTGCACCTGAATGCAGCACACTTTATTAGCCGTGTGTGTGTGTGTGTGTGTGTGTGTGTGTGTGTGTGTGTGTGTGTGTGTGTGTGTGTGTGAGAAACATGATAAAGTGCACCTGAACTTCTGATTACGTCTGTGAATGTTTTTTTTGTTGCTATTTTCAAACAGCGTTTATGCAGTTCATGACCACAATGATCAGGTTCACAGGAAGTGATGACTTCATGTTACTGGTTTGTAACAGCAGATGAAACTTTGTCACCGTTGACCTCTCTCTCTCTCTCTCTCTCTCTCTCTCTCTCTCTCTCTCTCTCTCTCTCTCTCTCTCTCTCTCTCTCTCTCTCTCTCTCTCTCTCTCTCTCTCTCTCTCTCAGGGTAAAGTGGCCCAGACGGCCTGCATGTCGGCCTGTAAACACATCTCCACCTCCCTGATGCAGCTCCTGCTCGACCCGGAGGTCAGACAGATCTCCGTGGGAGCGCTGCACCAGCTCAACACCGACGTTAAGGAGTGTGAGGGTGAGTGTCCATGTTTAGTTTTAAAGTCACCCCCACCCACTTTGTCATTCATGTCAGACCCATCAGTTCTTAATTTACTGCACATTCACTTTGTTTTTCCTTTCCATGTTGCTTTCCTCTGTGTCCTCCTCTGCTCTTTAAATAGTACCTTCTATAATTTCTCTACTCCCTGTCATCTTTCCTTGCATATTTGATCGGTCTTCTGTCCTATTATTAATCTCAACACAAACACGCACAAACACACACACACGTGAACATGTTTGCGCGTGCTTTAAAGCAAACTTGAGTGCAGTTTGCATGTGAGAGCACAGGGGGCGCTATGGATCAGCTGGTTACAGTTGGGGGAGAGCATCTTTGATACCCTCTGTTCATTGAAAATCTTTACATGTCACTTTTGCCCCCCCTAATCTCTTTTTCCATTATTTTTTTCTTCTCTTTCCTGCTTTCTTCTCCCACCATTTACCCACTCTCGCCTCCATCTTTTATCCTCACTGTTTCTCTTCCCATCTCTCCATCCTATCTTTGATGCTCTTTCTTCTTCCTTTTCCCTCCCCCACACTCCCTTCCCTGTTTTGCCTCGTTTTCGGAGAGTTGAAGATGCAGAGCACTTGCAGATAAAAGAGAGGGGGAGGAATGAAAGAATGCGAGGCGTCGCTGGCTCGACTTTTTTACATGATCAAGGTTCTTAGAGTCACGGGGCGGGGCGTACAGTGTGTGTGATGTGATGTGACATGCGTGCGGCGCTGTGTAGCGGTTAGGACTGTACAGAGTTACTTATTCAGGACAGACAGAGAGAAGAAGTACGGGAAGGATGGAAAAGGATGGGTGGAATTGAAAAGAATCAGAAAAGGCGAATTTGACAGATGTGAATATTTCCAAAGGGTGCAGAGAGATACTGAGAAGGGAAACCACAACATGGTGGGAAAGAGGGATTACATTTAAAAGGGAAAAGGATGAATGAAATGTGGGAGAGAGGAACACGAACAAGGGATTATTGAAAAGAGGTGAATTAAAAAGAACAAAGAGGATGGGAGGAGAGATTAAAATGATTATTAAGGAGGGGGTAAGGGACTGTTACACCAAGTTTATAAAAAAGAAATAAAAAATGTCTGAAGGGGAAAAAGTAATGTATTTTTGTGTGTGTGTGGGGGGGGGG
The DNA here is from genome assembly GCF_013103735.1 of Etheostoma cragini. NCBI lineage: Eukaryota > Metazoa > Chordata > Actinopteri > Perciformes > Percidae > Etheostoma > Etheostoma cragini. The sequence goes on from NC_048425.1 coordinate 2,242,131, forward strand.
GG
>NC_048425.1:2242215-2244489 GCF_013103735.1 Etheostoma cragini
GAGGATACGTAGCCACAGAGCGATGTAAGAAAGAATGAAAAATGGATGGACAGAGCAGTAGCGAAGTATGAAGGAAGGATTAAACAAAAGAACAGTGGACATGGAAAATTAATGAAGTTATGAAAATCCCCCAATGGTAGAGTGTTGAAGAAAGAGAGTGAACTGGGAAGGGATTAAATGTGGAAAAAGGATAATGTAGAAGGTGAGAGCAGAATGAGATGAAAGAGGGTGAGGGACAAGAGGGCAGAGAAAATGGGATTAAATGAAAGAGGTGTGAAACATAAAAAAGCACAAGACGAGTAGCTACAAAAGAAAAGAAGAGAAGAGGGGGGAAAACACATGGATGAGAAGAGGGATTAAAGAGAAATTATTGGTTGGAGTTTGAAAGGAGCAGGAAGTGAGTGGGGCGCAAAAGAAAGAGGAATTAGAGACTAAATAAAAGGAGGAATTTCAGGATTGTGACAGATGAAAAGAAAAGCGAGGCACAGATGAAATGAATCCAATGACTGGGGGAATAAGTGGAAAAAGATTGAGAGGAAGAGGGTTGGAGGAGGAAAGGAGGAGAAACCTATACAAGTAAGCGCACGGAGGAAGGAGGGAGCGTGATGAGTGTAGATGTGTGGAGAAGAAAGAGAAGATGATGGGGGGAAGAAGTTGAAGAGACAGGAGGTAACCAGGAAGAAGATGAGGAAAATATCACCTACGTATTCTCACTAGTAGCAAGTAGGTTAGAATAGAACTTTATTGTGATTGTCACTTTTACAACAACATTTTCAAAAGTACTGACCTGGCAGTGATTAATAAAAAAAGAAAGAATAAAAAGATAAATATTATCCAAAAGCAGCATGAACAGGCATTCATATCTACATACACACACACAGCAGCATCATCCTTACATACACAGTCCCACCTGAATGGACTCAGTTCAGTTACGTTTAGCACAATTGATTTTAGGTATTGCAGTTCGGTTATAAACTGTTTTTGAGTGTATTTGTTTTTGCCCTGATGGATCTGTACCGTCTGCCTGAGGGTAACGGTTCAAACGGGGGGTGGCCTGGGTGGGAGGTGTCCTTTGTAGAAGGTTCCGCACATTTTTTGGGTGTGCAGTGTAGTTAGGAAAACAATCAATGGTAAAACTTTTCTTTTAAAGTAGGACAACAACAAAAACGGAGCAATAAAATTAGCATAGGGAGAAAATTGACAAACGGATCGGAGCAGGAGACAAAAAGGAAAGGAAAAAATTAGCAAAATGATGAGGCTGGAAAGTGTGTGTGTGTGTGTGTGTGTGTCTGTGGGGGGGGGATAGAAAATTCAACAAAGTCACGTTGAGAAAATCTTAAAATATGACAGAAATGTGAAAGGAAGGGCAAATATAGACATTGTAATTGTTGCACCATTCATGATAGGGTGTAGCTTAGAGTGCTGTACATTAAACTGAAAAAAACATGCAAATTAATACAAAAACATGCAAATTGAAACAAGTGCAAATACTGTGCTTTTAATAAAACTGAACAATCAAATGCATAACAAGCAAAAGAGGCATGAAATAGCGAGAACAGGTATGCCAAGAACTAGTAGGAGATTAGGAGACAAGATTTACTTTCTTTTCGGCCTAGCAAAGTTTGTAGTTTTTTTCACATGCTGTTGCAACAACTAGTAACATTAGAAAAACTACAACACCGCACCGTCTCTAGCTACACCGGAAACAGCCAACAGGCGCGCCCCACTCACGTCGTTTGGGCTTGCGAGCCGGCCAAAGAGTAGTAGCGTTACGTTTTGAGTAGATGGCGAGCGTGAGACGCCAAAATGGAAGCCGATAAGATTCTGGATGGAAAGTTTAGGTTTTTAAACTTGCCAAATGTTCCATTGAAATAGCTCTGGATGGCCAAGCACACAGCTGAAAGTTGGCAGGTAGTATACGGACGTTTGGTTGGAGAATGAGAGGAAAGGTTAGGTTAGCCCATCGCTTCACAGTTCATGAGCACGGCGTGTGTGTGTGCGTTGGGGTCACTGAAGATGGCAGGCGTGTAATCACTGCTGCGGTGTGTATGGCCTTGTGTTTCTGTGTTTGTGTGTGTGTGTGTCCCGAGGTGAAAGAGATTAGCTACAGGCTTGCTCTCTCTCTCTCTTTGCGGCTGTCCTCTTTTCTCTCGTTCCCTCGCTCGGAATACCAGTCGGCTTGTTTACGGGGGCCAACTGACGCCAAGACCCCAGCTCACACTCCGTACGACCCCGACACACACACACACACACACACACACACGCACACGCACA
>NC_048425.1:2244589-2251710 GCF_013103735.1 Etheostoma cragini
TCTCTCCACTATCTTTTATTTCTACCCCCCCTGTCCTTTTCATCCTTCATCCCATCCTCCCTCACACCTCCCTCACCCACTCCTTTTCCTCCAACACTTTCTCTTCCTCCTGCATTTGGTTTTTTGATTTTTTTTTTGCTTCTTTTGTTTGCCCTCTACTTTTTTTATTCTACAACAATCCCCCTCCATCTCATGTACTTCTTATCTTTGCTTATCCACTTCCATTCCTATTTTTTCCTCTTGTAATTTCTCTTGCTGTTTTCTGTCCGCCTCCAACATTCTCACATCATTTCTCCCTTTTCTTTATTTTGCCCTATCCACCAAAACCATCTCTGCTGTCAGATTCTCCCGATGTTTGACCACTCTCTGTTGGATTACAAACATGCTCCAAACTGATTGCAACAAATGTCCCTCAAGAAAGCATACGCTCATCAACCCAGCTCCACAGCTACAATCGAGAAGATGAATTAATAAACTTATTAGAGAAACACATGGTGCACACAAAATAGTAATTTATTTAGGTAGAAGACGCTTCTTCAACACATTTGCAGGAGTGTCAGTGTAGCCTTTGACATTTACTACAGCTGAACTCCCACATCTGAGTGGCAGATGCTTTGCTGAAGCAATGGTGCAAATGTTCAACATCCTTTTATGTAGAGTATAGAAAATGCATCTGGTTCATTATGAAACTGAGGCAGTACAAATTCGACTGTGGCAACCACCACAGTCTCTGTAATTGACGGGAAACGCTGCTACGTTCTCTATTAGCAGCAAACGCCTAGAGCAGAGATCTTCAACAGGGGGTCCTTAGAGTTGCTGCAGGGGGGCGGCCTAATTAATGCGCCAATGGTTTAAAAAAATATATACATTAACATGCATCCAATGTACACAACATGTATGACAGATGTGCTGGCCAACAGCGAAGATAGCCATAGGGTTGCCATCCACATTTTAACATTAAAACATGGTGTTTAAGTAAATGAAGATGCCAACATTTTTTTTTCATTTTTAAAGCAGCTTGGTATTGTATGCACCATTTAATAAAACAATGAAGTATGTGTGAAAGTGTTAGGCCGTCCTTGTTATTACATTACATGTCATTTAGACTTATTGCTCTATAGATTGCTCTATATGTCAGAGGTTGCACGCCTCTGGAGCAACTAGGGGTTAAGGGTGTTCCTCAGGGTCATATAGGTTCATATATCGCAGTGGGAATCTAACCCAGGTCTCCCACACCAAATTACCTTAAGTCCCATTTAATATGCAACTTAGACTTATACAGTAGGGGTCCCTGCTCTGTCCCTCTTTCAGCTAAGGGATCCTTAGCCTTAAAAACACTGAAGACCCCTGCTCTAGAGACATTTCTTTTCTACTAGTCCAATGTCGTCACCGTCACAAGCATTCCTTTATTTGATCATGGTGACTCATGATTAATTCAAACGCTTCTCTAGTCAATTAGTCATTTTTAAAAACTTTTTCATGCCAAATGACTTATTTTTCAAAAAACTTATGAGCACATCTCTTGCGATTCTCTCAGCTTTACAGATCGGTCAATTAAATCATCTGATTGATTGATAAAAGGACAAAATCTTGAGTGATCTGCAAATAGGAATCTCCTTAGTCAAGGGCAGCCCAATGTGAAACACTCGTCAGATTGTCCATCAGGTGAAAATGTCTCGACACCAGCAGAGGACCACTCTACCAGTGTCCCCAGGGGCCGACCCTGGGTCCTCGGACCTGATATTGAGAACCAGCTTACTGCGGGTAGTGGCCTGGCTGTGTGCTGGAACGTCTTGTTTTGGGGTCCTGGGAAAAAACAGACCAGAACCGGTCAGAGGAGGGACAGAACTGGACATCTCTGCTGTGTTCTGGAGAATACAGGAAGTTGGGCGGAGCGTGCGTGCGTGTGTGCGTGCGTGTGTGTGTGTGTGCACACGCGCGCTTTTAGTGTGCCGTATTTCATCTTTACGAAAAAAGAGTTTGGCAGAGAAGTACATTCGTGCATGAAAGCACGTGTGAGCGAACTTGTTGCTGTCGCAGAATGTGTTCTGTCGGGTGTGTGTGTGTGTGTGTGTTAGTGTGTCTGTCATCGTTGAATGTGTGAAGCAGGGCGGAGAGCCCGAGTGGGAGTTTGTGTGTGTCTCATCGTTACTGTGAAAGTGTTTGCGTGTGTGAAACCGAGCGTAGTGTGTGTGTCCGTTTGTGTGTCATCGCAGTGAATGTGTGAAACAGGGCGGAGAGTGAGTCAAAGTTTGTGTGTATGCCTGCCCGTCTTTGATGTGTGTGTGTGTGTGTGTTTGTGTGTGTTGTAGTTGTTGTCAAGTGTGTGAAAGTTGGTGGAAAGTGTGTATTTTCTGTGTGTGTGACAGCGGATGACGGATGGGCCGGCAGGACGAAGCAGGGGACGATGAATGAGGTGACAGACAGAGACGGATAGCCCTTTATCCCTCCGTCACAATCCCTCTTTCTCTCTCCCTCTCTTCTCTTTCTCCGCCTGTCGGGATGATGTAGTGCCTCTTGTTCTCCCGCTCGGAGGAGGAGAAGGAAGGGGGAAAGATGGGGAGAATGAGAAAAGAAAAAAAAATTGCATTCATCCAGCATCGATGTTTACTTCAATCCCCCCTACATACACACACACACATACACACACGCTTTCCCTCCTTTGCTCCCACTGCCCGCTCCGTCCGCCTCTTCCTCGTCTCCATCCTCTTCTTCTCTTCCCCTTCCCCTCCCCTTTCTTCTTTCTTTTGCTGATCAGAATCGGTTGACTCCTCATCGCTCCTTTGTGAGTTATTCAGCTCCTCAGTCCTCTTTATTTCTTTCTCTTTCGGCCATTGTTTTTTGTAACCATTCTTATCATATCAAAAGAAGCGCATTCCTCCCACCTCCATACGCGCTTTCATGCGTCATTTTTGTGCGCACATCTGCCTAAGTGCATCTTTTTGTGTCCACATTCTTTCAGGTAACTTTTTCATGTGTGCATCGACATGGTGTCATATGCGTTTGTGTGTGTGTGTGTGTGTGGGTGTGTGGGTGTGTGTGTGTTATTGACCTGATGGTGAATGGTCGATAAATCACGCTGACGGGGCCGTTTGTTCTGTGGTCGGGTCCCGGTGTTCTGGAAGGTTCCGGGGTCCTGGGACAGAGCCGAGACAGTAGTTCCCCCAGGACACACACACACACACACACACACACACACACACACACACACACACACACACTTATATATTTAGATGGACACACATGAGTGAGAGCACACTGAGTGAGATAATCATATAGTTTGTCTCTGAGCATTTCCCAAAAAACTCCATGTACAACAAAACATGGCGTACGTCTCTAATACATTACAACACTCCACACACCGGGGCGAAATTCAGATTTTTATACCAAAAGTTCTTATGGAAGAATAAGATCACAAGATTAAGAATCAGTGTCAATATTCGGTGCTGCAGACACATTGCTCAAATTCAAAAGAACTGGATACCACTAGGTAAATAGGACTGGAGTAGAAGTCCAAGTAATAACTATTTTCATTATCAGGTAAACTTTCAAATGTTCATTTACAAGTCTATGAAATGTCTATCATAATTATTCAGAGCCCAGAATGACATCTTTAAATGACTTGTGTTGCCTAACCAACAGTTCAAAAACCCGAAGACGTTACATTCACAATATATTCATGTACTGTATACTGGATTGAGAGACTGTGTGGCATTTTTTCTTCAATTGACAATCAACTGATTATCAAAAGCTCATTTTGTCCCAGTCGTGTGGCCGCCCCACTCACATTCCCAAAAATTACATGTGTGCAAACAATTCATATGCAACACGTGACGCCACCTTGGCTAGTCGTGTGCCAAGAGTTTTCCCTACTTTTCGATTTATTGTTCCTTGAGCGTTCACGTGAACTTTCCCAGACGGGGCGATTATTCCAACGCCACATGAATGTAGCATATGTACACAGACTCTCTAGATTTAACTGAATGGAGGTTTCAGATATAACATACATGACCCAGGATTAATTGAACCTTCCTCCTGCGTCAGACTAAAAAGCAGCAACAAACACACACACACACACACACAAGCAAACACAGAGACACATACACAAAGACACACAGGAATGAGATTTTTTTACTTTTAGGTCAAAGTATTTTAAACTGTCTAGAAAAAGGCTGATTCACTGTAACGAGTTTATCTGAGCTGTCAGCAGCTTTCTCCCATTCTCCACAATTGCTAAATAATTTGAGTGTAGGAGGCTGATTGTGTTAGTGTGTGTGTGTGTGTGTGTGTGTGTGTGTGTGTGTGTGTGTGTGTGTGTGCGCGCACACACACACTCCCCAGGCTGCCCTTTTCCACAGATCCTATCAGTTCTCCTATATTTAGAACATTCAGAAGTTTGTGGTAACTTCAAACCTTTGGCTGCCCCTCGTCTGTCTCTGTAAGTGTGTGTGTGTGTGTGTGTGTGTGTGTGTGAGTGAGTGTGTGTCTGTACGTGTGTGTTGCGGTGTGGCGTTCCCTTCAGAAAAGCGCTTGCAACAGTAGAGTTCCACTCATCCCCTTCTCAACTCGTTCATACGCCAGGCATGCATTCTTCCACCTTCAGCCCTGTCGTGTGTGTTGTGTGTGTGTGTGTGTCTTTTGTCATTGATTGGTGCCGGGTTCATTCCTTTGGTTGACCACAGACAGTCAAATTCCATCCATTCATCATGTCATCTCTTCTCCCCTCCACCCGCCTTTTGTCTTTCTTACGTCTTTTTATTTTCTCAAAGTCTCGGGTTTGTTGAACTTTAACTTTTTGGGTTCTTCTGTTTCTGATGCCATTCTCTTCTCCCCATTTCCCCCATTATTCATATTTCTTCCCTCTCCACACTTTTCCTCCATTTCTGAATTTTTTTCCTCTCCTTTCCCCAATTTTCTCTCCTCTTCACAGTTTTCTCTCCTCTCAACTTTTCCAATTTACACTTTCTTCTCTGTTTCTCATGTTTTGTTTCTCTCTCTGCTTTCCATTTCTTTGACTCCTCTCCTTCCTTGTAATTCTTTGATTTTCTCCATTTTGTCAACTTGTTTGTCTTATTCTCCCATTCTCTTACTTTTGCCTGTCCTACTCTACCTGTTTTTCATTGGTCAAATCACAGATACACAGACACAGACACACACAGACACTTGCTCTAGCTTTCAAAGCTGCCTGACCTCTGTCTAATGTCTGTGTGTGTCCCAACTATTACCTCATGAGGCTTCCCTCTCCAAAAGCAACATGTCACAGCATGACAACTGCTCCCCTTATCCTGACTCGTGTGTGTGTGTGTGTGTGTGTGTTGACCGGCCTAGCGATTATCCAGTGACAGGATAGCAGATTCTTCCCGTGTGTGTGGAGGAAATAGACAGGCTAAGGGATGGGATGAGGCCCTGTGGGAGAGGAAACCTCCATCTCACCTCCTCGTAACCCAGACTGATGAGCAGCAGCGAGAGGGAAGGGACAGTCAAAAGATAGTTGGAAAAAAAAGTGAAGCAAGATGAGGACGGTATGGAGTCATACTTTAGGGAAAGCATGAAGTAAGTTCAGCCAAATATATGAAATGTTCATTTTTCCATTCATAATATGATTTAACTATCTTTAAACTTTTAACACTAGCAAGTTTGAGTATCAGTGGAAGAAGGAGCGAGCCATAGTCAAAAGTCCATAAATATTATGGGTAATGAGGTCAATAAAGGCGCAAAGAGGTCATTTGCAGCCTAGAAAAGCTCACAGTATTGATTTGAGGGAATAGGTATTCAAGTCAAGGAAAAAATACATTATATGGTCATACATTATAAATCCTCTACTTACATTTAAATTGGGCAACACATTTTTTCCTAATGTTATATGTATATATATGTTATTTGTTTCTGTCTTTATTGATTTATTTCATATTAATGTTTATATGGTTTTGAATGCTTATGTATGTATGCACGAACAACCAACGCAAATTTCTCTTAAGGGCTACGTAATCGGCAAAAAATCCTTTTCTGATTCTGATGAAAGTGCATAAATATGCATTTGAGATAGTTTGAGAATATGTTTAGACCGAGTGACCGAATCAAACAGGATATCTTTGACTCAGTGCCTCAGTAATCTGACCGTTATTTCAGTATAAATTGTGATGTTTTACTAGCCTGACTATCCATCTGAAAGATTAAGGGTTTGGCACTGAGTAATGAAAATGGCCCAACTCGAGGGGCGGCACCAAGCGTGCATTTGAAAATCTAACTGCACAAAATTGGATAACACTACAACCAATCACAACAACACATGGGGTGACGTATCCAGAGCCCCATACGCTTAGCTATCAGCAGGGCTTACTGGTAGATTGGACTACAACAGATACACTGATGTGTGTGCAGTTAATGAGCAGCATTACTGAGTGACTCGCTGAGAAAATAAAAATTGTAATCTTGTGAGAACTCTGGATTTTCAGGGTGATATTTAACAATATGTTATCAAATGGGGAATACTATGTGATACTATGTGCAACGATAATTACAACCAAAATCGCAACTGTCTATAACGTTCTTTTCACTTGGCTGGAAAAGCCTCACGGATAAGTTTTTAAAATGTGAAAACTGCAGCACGAGGCCATGTTCCCTTCTTCAGAACAAGCTTTCTTATTCTTGTAAAGTAGGAAAAACAACTTCAGGCCATCCATCACCGTAACAGGAAGCCTTCCCTTGATTCTGTCAGTTTGTTTGTTGCTTCATTACGCGCCTCGCTTCCTTACAGTCGACTCCCACTGAAAGAAATGATACACTCTTAGTTTATGCGCACATTCATTATTAAGCAGTTGATTCAAAGTTGATGCTATCAAGTTTGCAATAGAGTGCAGTAATTCTCCTCAATATGCCAAAAGTTTTTCTGTCTTGAAATTAGAATTAATGGGAGTTTAATTTCAGCTACTGCTAAGCTTGTAGTATGTCAGCGTTGACTTATCTCCCCGAGGTCTGATCCAGAGTTTGTCTTGAGCCAAGGTGACCTGAAATGTTCACTCACATGTGGAGGGATGTGGAGCCGTAAAGGGAGGGGATAGGGGAGTTAGAAAGCGTGGGGGGAGATACAGAACGTTTTGAGTATTTTCGGGGGGGGGGGG
>NC_048425.1:2251810-2274302 GCF_013103735.1 Etheostoma cragini
GACCTGGACGTACGCGCGACGACCTGGACGTACGCGCGACGACCTGGACGTACGCGCGACGACCTGGACGTACGCGCGCGACGACCTGGACGTACGCGCGACGACCTGGACGTACGTGTGTCAGGGTTGATCGGAGGCCAGCGCGTACGCTAGAACACATAACAGTAGGATTGGGCATCGAGAACCAGTTACAGAAATGTACGATTCCAATGGAATTTTTTTTTTTTTTTCACCATTGGAATCATTTGGAAAGTTTGGTTTTGAATGCAATCATCTAAACCTAATTTAACATACGCAAAGTTTTTGTTTTTGGGGTGAACACCGTACTTCCAGGCGCTTGTGTTGCAGCCGTTGAGCACAGTAAGCGGCGCTCTAAAGTCTGGCTTTATTTTACCTTGAAAAGGCCCGATAAAAGTTTAAATCACCACTGGACAAGGCAAAACTTTACTCTTATCTGTGAAATGAACATGTGACATCGTTTACACTCCACCCTTCAAAGAATCTGAATTGATAAGAAACAAAGGCGAAAGGAGTAATTTGATTTAGGAATCAGGATTTTTGAAATCCTAACAATGCCCAACCATAGTGAGCAGCCGGTCAAACCTGGACCTTTGAACTCCTTACCAGACTTAGACAGATGGGAAAGAGACAACAGGACGACTGCAGAGGTGTACAAAAAGCACATACATTTAGGAGAGGAAAGGCGGAGACGGCCGAAGTGCAAAATCTGAACAGAAGGACGTAAAATGAGAGAGAAGAGTTAATAGGAAACACTAGGGTGCAAAGGGAAGAGGACAGGAGGAGGTGGAAACCAAAAAGAGAACGCATTCTGAAAGAGAGAAAAACAAGACATGAATGTGTGAAAATGTTGACTGAGTGGAGCAAAAAAGCGAGGGATAGCGGGTGAAAGAGTGCAGTCAGGTGAAAGTGATACGGCGGGTGAAATGGACATACAGGGTGGTCTCTCTCTCTCCCTCCCATGTCTCTCCCTCTCTTTCTCCTCGGGAGGCTGACACTTCCCTTCATCCATTTGACCGGTCACAGAAGGGGGGATGCATAGAGAAGGAGAGCGGGGTGAAAGAGCGGGATGAGGGGAGAAGAAAGAGGGCGAAGGGAGGATGAGCAGCAGACAGACATCTAAATGCTCGCCCGCCGATCTATTGGAAGAGAGAGAGAGACAGACACAAACAAACAACGGTTGGACACACACATAAACACGGATGCAGACAGTTCGCAGAAACGCTTTTTAGTTTGCTTTTCGTGGACACTCGTGCGCACAAACTTCCCGGGCGTAGAAACACAGAACTGCTCTAAAAACGTTGCTTGGTGCATGAAGCATCCCGGCGGCCGAGCAGTCTGAGAGACGTACCGTGTAACTATGCAACCGCGGCGACGTTCCCGGGTTCAAATCGGGCCAAGGATTCTTACTGTGTCCCGTCAGCCTGTTCCTCTCCTCAAGTTTCCTGTGTGAACCTAACGGAGCTCAAACTCATTTTAAATTGTAAAATAGTAACTTGATTTGTGTTGAAGTTAACTTCTTCATGATGTAACAAATTATGGAGTGCTCTGATTAATGTTGCACAGGATTATACCGTTGTCTGCACATGATTATCCTTTGTTTTATTTGTTTATCGTGAACAAAAACGGTGGAAACAATATCTTTCAGTGGTTTTATGTACTTCATAACAGCACAGTATGTGCACACAAATGCATATCAAGTAACAGTGAGGATAGAAAGGAGGGGGAAAAAGCCAATATATCACCAAATTTATGTCCACAAAGTAACAAAAAATGGGGAGAAGATGAAAATTAGCTGTTGATTCCCTTTATTTAAAGTGGCAATAATGATTAGTGTTAAATGCAGTAGAGAGGAAAGAGAAAAGTTGACTTGCATTTGACTTTCTTTTATATCTTGATGTAGAATATTTCTTTTATGAATTGTATTTTATGTCTAAGCTTTAGTCTTCTCCTCACCCCCCTTCTGCCTCTCCGATATTCTCATCTAGCTCTCCTCTTCCTCTAATTTCTACTTCTTCCTCTTCCCCTTAAAGTGTGATTACTAGGCGTCATGGAGGCTGATGTCTCCGTCAAACACACAGAGCACAAAACAAGGGTTTTCTCTAACATACGCACACACATACACACACACACACACACACACACACACACACACACACACACACACACACGTAACTTAAAATGGGTGCAGCATAAGGTCAGTGGGATAAGTATTGGTGCCAGGGAGGGGTGAGAACTCACCGTCCGACCCCCCAAACATCTTATCTGATCACACATGCACATTCTTCCACAAGTACTGTTTGTCGGCTACCTACACACACACACACACACACACACACACAGACACACATGCGCAGCAGGGTGTGTGTGTGGTGTAATATAGCGGTCGGTTATCCTGCTGCGCTCATGATAACAACGCAACAAAAAAAGTCATTGCAAAATATGAGTGAGTCTATATCTGCAGATTTATCAGTTCAAGTTATTGTGTGTGTGTGTGTGTGTTTGTGTGTGTGTGTTGGCCCCTGTCTCAACTTCCTGTCCTGTCTGTGGCCAGCCTTATCGGCATGACAGCAGGTCAGGCAGTGGTCACTATAACACACCATTCAGAGACCTGATTGGACGGGATAGGGAGCGGTGTTTCCGACCAATGGTCAAGTAGTGGTCAGGGATTGGCGGGGGGGGGGGGGGGGGGGGGGGGGGGGGGGGGGGGGGGGGGGGGGGGGGGGGGGGGGTCAAGGTAGTTCAAAGTCACTAGTCATAGATTGATCTCTGTCACACATTCATAAATATCTTTGACTCATGCAATCAAACAGACAGAAATACATATTCCTCTTTTGACATGCATCACGTCTTTTGTCACACAAAATTATAACCGCCAGTTATACATACTTTTACCCACACACACACACACACACATACAGTGACCGTGCAGTGACCGGGGTCAGGTCATTGTTCTGTTATCAGTCTTGACCTCTCCGTCGGTCTCCCTGATACGACCTGCATCTACACCCCTTCCTTTGTGTGTGTGTGTGTGTGTGTGTGTCTTTGCGGTCATTCCATGGTCAAACCAAAGAGTTGAGACTCTTGAAACAGCTCTCACCTTTCAACTGTTTCCTGTTTTGGGGTTGCGGAGGAGACGGAGAGAGAGAGAGAGTGAGCGATGTGTTTCATTTCAGGCTCAAGTGAAACTGTTGTGAAAAACTTCAGTTCAGTGTCTCATTTTTCTGTGGCTGCAAATTCGACTTTTAGCCTGCAGTGGATAAATAATTGTTTGAAGAGCAGATTGGGGCCACGGCCGTATTTTGAATTTAACTTAAAGGAGCAGAATCGGTACCGGGTATTTAGGGAGATCTATTGGCAGAAATGGCATATAAAATTCATAAATCTTTTTTAAAATCAGTTGGTTACCATGTGCAACCTCACTACTAGTCGCCTCTAAATCCTTCATGCTGGTTCTTGATCGTGTGCATATTTGAGATTCAACCAACTTTTTTTGGCTTGTTGGCAAATTAAACCCTGGGACATAACAATGCATCCCCCGGACCCTTGTGGCCCTTTTTAAAGCTTAGCTATTGTAAAAACTATTGGCCTCTATTGCAGTGTTACCAAAAGTGAAAAATGATGTGTGTTTCAGCCCCGTGATTGGGATCCACTCCAAAAAGATCTGGGTTTTTCCTGGGTCCGAGCTACACCCTTCCACCAACTCTGGACCAAAAACAGTCCTTTTTTTGATTGGTTGTTGGCGGGGCGGGTTTGAGTTTTTAAATCAGTGGTTGAGTCTTTGTTAAAATGTCTAAATTAAGTTAAAATGTAATTGGATGCACATACAAAAAGTGTTTTTTGATCCAAAATGACAAAAAAAAAGATGTAATCTGCCTTTTTTGCAAAGGAAATAAATCCTAATCAGAGTATAGCGGTTAAAGCTTTTACCAAAGTAAAGTCTGAAAAGTGGATGAACCCAAAATGAACTCCCGGCCCAGAATTAACCTCTAAGCAGTGTCTGGACTCAAATTGACTTAAAAAAAGAAGTGGAAAAGGCCAATTTGACCTTTTTAAAAAGTGCTTGAATCTAAATTGAGCTCCGAGCGGAGCTGTTTTTCTTGCCCTGTTTGTTTTGGAGTATTCTGTCTTTATTTGCTTTATCAGCGCACAGAGCAGCTCCCAGCAGGCCCCTCTGACTTCAGCCTGCACTCGTTTATCGTATTCCCCGTTCCTGACTCGCTCGTTCTTCCTCCTCCGTAACATCTAGTTACCCTCGGCCTGACCTCCTTCGCTCCCTCCTTTCCCCTTTTTTCTCCTGCAGCTCTGTAATATTTCCCCAATCATTCTTTTTGAGTTTTCTCTCTTCCTTCTCATTTATCTCGTCTCATTCTCTCTATCTCTCTCTCTCTCTCTCTCTCTCTCTCTCTCTCTCTCTCTCTCTCTCTCTCTCTCTCTCTCTCTCTCTCTCTCTCCCAATCCGTCTGTGTCCGTCTGTGTCTCTCACTCGCCCGCTCTCCATCTGTGTAGTGTCTAATTGACAGCACAGACCCCTGGTTGAACCACCGGCACTCTATTCCCAATTATGTTTTGTTTTTCTCCATTCCATTTGAGCCCTGTCACTTTTTTTTACTTTTTTTTTTTCTTTTTCAAGGGGACGCACAACTTTTTTTGTCACTGCTGAAGAAGAGAGAGAGGGGAGGACGGGAAAGGGAAGGAGGTGAGAGACAAAAGAACATGTGTGACAAAGATGGGGGTGAAGAAAGAGAAAGCAAGAGACAAAGCAGAAGAAAGAGAGCAAGTTAGTTATGCATGTAAGGTAGCTAAGAGTTCAGGGAGGATGTTTCTGCCTAAAATGTTATGCATCAAAGGTTAGAAGGGGCGACACCTCTCTCACCCAGCAGACTGTACATGTAGGCTGAGTCCTTTGCAGCGGTCCGGGCTCGCTCTCTCTCTCTCTCTCTCTCTCTCTCTCTCTCTCTTTCACCACACATAAATTTGTTACGGCACCCAGTCTTCTTCAGGAAGTTACAGGAAAGGTATGAGGTTAAAGTTCCCCACTGGAAAGGGCTGTCTCACTGCAAGGTAGAGGAGTGGCAGTATTTTAAGTGTAGCGTACGCTTAACCGATAGTCGGTTTATTGTTTAGGGTCCAAATACGTTTTGCTGCATCCCCTGTCCACAGCAGGACATTGTTTAGCTTATTTGTCTGTATTCCTGCCTGCTTCTAAGATCTGAACAATACCTTTGACCTATCTATATGTCTAAATAGAACAGATCCAGAATGCTCCTCTATGACATCTAGCCTGCTGAAGAGCCATTGACCAGGCTCAGTCTGTGCTGTTCTGTAGCCACCCTTTGACCTCTGAGGGGGGGGACAACACAAACGATACCTTCCCTACAGAGAGACAAAGTCTCATGATTGTGACTTTTCTTGGCTGTATTTTATTACACTGCATGTGACGAGCGGTGGACCCACTGTGGATTAATAAAGTACAGTATGTAGATGGAAGGGGGGATAACAGTGGAGCTTGCGCTGTGTTGTGGTTACTGGCAGCAGCGTGCTGCGGTCATATGAAACGAGGCTGCGGGCAGATGTACAGCGATACAAGCTTTTGGTTTTCATTTAGTTTTTGACCCTCCGGAAAGAAAAAGGAATTCCCTGTTGCTTAGCGATAACATCCAAGCCTACTTCATTCCATTCATAGTTCAAGATAGAGAGATACTGCTCAAGCTACAGGGCACAAGTCTGTGGGTTGTAGCTAGTAGCTGTGAGAACTAATGGAGGGCCTTGCACAGTGTTAGAATACAGTAAAGAAACTGGAGATGAGTGTGAGAAAGTAACTGTTTGTTGGAGCTAACGGAAAAGTTGAGGCAGGTATTGTGAGCGCCATAGCCGGTCCATGTCTCCCGATAACCTCTGAATGTCACCTTTAGCTTCTTGCTTTCAGAGGTTAAGGGTTGAGTTTGGGGTTAAGTGTAAAAGGACACGGACCATACCTGTTTCTAACCGGGCTTTCTCATGTTGAATCGGTTGTTTGTGATGAGTGTTTTTATACCAAAGTATTAGTGCTGAAATGTTGATTGACATAAATTCAGATTTTATCAAGAAAAAGTGTCACTGGTTCCAGCTTCTCATTTGGGAGGATTTTCTTTCATCTTTGGGTTGGTGGTCAGACAAGAGAAACAATTGGATGACTTCACCTTGAGCACAAAAAGAAACCTTCTAAATTGCAGTCCAAGAACATATCCTTTTCTTCTCCTTTCTGGGACCTTTGTTTGAGAAAACCACCGTGACATTAATAGGCAGGTCTCAAAATCATGTTTTATCTTGCTTTTTGTAGTCACGCATTGCCAGACCTTCCTCCACAGCACAGCGGAGGAGGGTCTGGCTAGTCCACATAGCATTCTGGGATGAGAGTTATTGCTCTGGTTTATGGGCATTTCTTTAAACCAGTTACAATCGCCATGGGCCGCACAGAGCCACGGTGCCGCTGCAAAACAGCCTCGGGATGGAACATGTGTTATGTTCAAAAGTTTTACTCGTGCAACAGAAAACTCAGATTGGACCGATAGTCTAGCGAGCTGTCTGGACTTACCCTGCAGAGATCTGAGGACCAGGTAACCATAGTCCTCAGAAATCCACCAGAGTTTAGAGCACCAACACAAAGAAAGCGGAAGGTGACTGACATCCGGGCAAAAAGGAGATCCGTCAGATGTAGACTAGCAGTTTTGTGACCTTTCAACCCCTGGGTATCTGGCACAGACTGAAAGAAAGAAACAAAGATGTAGATTGCATCAGGAAGGGAGGGAGGAGTTGACAGACACTGTGTAGCGCTTTCTCTGCTTTTAGTGAAACCCTAACTGGGAAGGACAGAGGTGATCGATGTGATGGACAGGTGTCAACGGGCTCCATCTTATGTTCCTCCTCTGAGCATTTTGTTTGATCTCGTTCCGACCTAAAACACAGTGCAGATTGAAAGCAAGAAAGTGATGATTGACTGGGGTCACTTTGGTCTTTGTGTGCTGGGGGTGACCTTTGAACTCTGATGGCAGAGATGACTGATGGTGGACAGGTGTCAAAGCGAACCTTTTCTTTAGGGGCGGTGGTCAGAAGCACTTTCTCTGTTTTCTTTGTTGACCTCTTGAAGGTGGCATGTTTTGGTCTGGTAAGCAATAGACGCTGATGAACTTCTTCCACTGAGTCCACTCCTTGCCATAGACCCATTTTTGTCTTTTTCAGTGGTGGAATGTAACATTGCAACAGTACTTTTACTCCAACACTGTACTTAAGTACAAATGTTGAGGTACTTGTACTTTTACTTTAGTCTTTTCTATTCATGCCACTTTCTACTTCTACCCCGCTACATCTCAGAGAGAATTATTGTACTTTGGACTTTACTTTAGTTACTATTTTCTTTCCAAATTAGGATTCTTGCACCCAAAACACATGGTTTCTAAAATACAATGTTTTATTATGAATTAAACTAGCCGACAATATAACGGCCTACGAGTCCAGCTGAAATGATTAGCCCATTAAACACACACCTGTTTGGATTGTTTCCAGTTTTCTAAAATGTGAGAATTTTTCTGCATTGAGTAATTTTATTATATTTATCCAATTACTGTTCAATTTTTTTAAGTTTAGAGTGTATAATAGCTTTAAAAATTTGATTGCCATTCTTATGCTCTTATCTTTATCTAGTTGTTGCAGCAGTTTTGGGATTTGATTCTATTTGTTACACAGATTTGGTGCAAAGTATAACCAATTTTCAACCATCTTGAGAATTGATAGAAATGGTCCAAAATCCCTCCAAAATACCACATTGAAGCAAAACCACATAACTTTTCCCGCCTTGATGACCCTACAGATTGCACGTGAAATTGCCCCATTATGTCTCTACTTTAACTACAGATCCGCTACCCGATCTGGCAAACTTGCTTAGTGCGGTTATAGCCGGTAGAGAGACACACAGTAAATGCAGAAGTGACTGATGTTAGTCATTCCCGAATCATGTAATATCAAAACTGACTGACATGTTTAAGTTATGCATTTTTAGAATAGGTGAAAATATACCATACAAACAAATATTTGGCACTAAGTGGGGATGTCTGTAAAGGAAGGACCTGTGTGTACCCATAGAACACATTTTCAATCAGATATCTTGAGATAAAAGGTCAAGCAACACCTTTAAAAATGGCCATACTAGTTTTTCCCTTGCCCAAAGTGTGTTTATATTTGGACTGATATTTAGCCCCTTCCCGACAAGCGATGATGACGTTGTTGGTACCAATGGATTCCCTAGGTTATCCAGTTTCAAATGATACCAGTTTCCTAGGTTGATTTGAGCTGTTAATCGCATGGCTTGCCAATTTTGAAACTTGATTTTTCCACTTTTAAAGAGAGAAATGTTGACTTTGCCAGGAAAGTTCTATATTTTCTGTCTGCTCTGGAGTTGGATTTGGCTGTTCTGTGTTTCAACAGCTTTGATTGGAATAAGTAAAATGTTCAGATTTTGATGAGCAGTAATGCCACCGTGCCTGGACAAAGTAAGGAGTGATCTCTGGAAAGTGCAGTAGATAAGTAGATGGATGATTGATGGATGGAGGAAGGTAGATTTTTGGAAAGCAGAGGTGCATGGCTGCTTTTCCTGATAAAAATCAATCCACTTTCCCCGCTTTCACTGACCTTTGACCGCAAGACTGTCAAATTTAGAATGAGATGGACAGCTCAGACGGCTGTGAGAAGAGTGGGTGGATGAAGGAAGGGAGGGAGACGTGATGATAACAAGCGTACACATAAGTGTGAAAGTATGCGGGTGAAAAGAGTTTGAAATTGTTGCTTCTTAATCTCAATTATTTAACCACATTTTCCACCGTTTTCCTGCAGAGGCAAATGGTCTGGGTTTACGGTGTCGGTAACAAATTTCTTAGTTTCATAGCAGAAACATTACATAATCGTGTGTGTGTGTGTGTGTGTGTGTGTGTGTGTGTGAACATGATGAATTCTCGGTGACCCTGACGTTTGGCCATTTGGAATGGGAACACGGTAATTCCCGACGGTCCCAAACAAATAAATCCTGCCCACAGCCGGAATAACCATTAACAAGTCTAAGTACTAAACACTGAGGGAGGAGGACAGGAGAGCAAGATGCTGAGGGAAGGAAAGAAGGGATGGAAAGATGCAGGAGTAAAGTTGACTTAAAAGGAGAAAGAAGGGAAGGGGAGTTCAGATAGAGCGAATGGAGGGATTCAATCTGGGGGAAAGGTGTTATGTTGACATGGAGAGGATAAGAAGAGTAGATATAGAAAGAGGAGAGCAAGAAGGAGGGGGAGGACAGCAAGAGATGGAAAAGGAGAGACAAAATAAGAAATAAATTGGAAATAGAGAGAATGAAAAAAGGAAAAGGATAGAGGGAGAAAAGGGGAGGTATAAGAAAGGGTGGACATAGAGGGAGAAGAGAGCGTAGTATGAAATTAGAGGGGTGAAAGGATGATGAAGGGATGGAAACTGGAGTAACGCTGATGGACAGAATAAGGAGAGTGCAAAGTTTAAAGGGGTGAGGGGAGACAAGGAGAGCTACCGTCAATAACGGAGGGGGGAAGTTGAAAGAAAAAGTAGAGGAGGTAAAATGAGAGGAAGAGATGTACGACGGGGAGAAAAGGAATAAGTGGAGGAGTATGAAAAAGGACGGGTGTAGGGAATGAAAAAGGAGTAAAGTTGATGCAAACAGGAAATTTGGTGGAAAAAAGGGGTGAGGGGATGAAAAAAAGATGGATTGAGAAATGAAAAGGCGTGAAGTTGACATGGAGAAGATAAGAAAATGAACAAATAAAATGAGGGTAAAAGGAAGAGGGATGCAAACACCAAGGGAGGAGGGAAGACGGGAAGGAATGAAAGGAGGGGAAGATTAAATGTTAAGGGAGAGAGAGAAAAAGGAGGGAGGTAGGGATGGAAAGTGGGGAGAAGAAGAGATGGATGGACGGAGTGAGAGAGAACTTCATTAGCTGAGGAGAAATGAGAGAAAACAAACAAGAAATGTGAGGGTAACACGTCACTTAGTTCTTTTCTGCTCATCCCCCCCTTCAGAAGAAGAATAAGAGGAAGTGTGTGTGTGTGTGTGTGTGTGTGTGTGTGTGTGTGTGTGTGTGTGTGTGTGTGTGTGTGTGTGTGTGTGTGTGTGTGTGTGTGTGTGTGTGTGTGTGTGTGTGTGTGGAGAGACAGGAGCGATAGCGCGGGGGAGGTCATGGCGAGGTGAGAGAGGGGGAGCGAGACGGAGGGAAAAGTTCAGCGCGAGGTGAGGAGAGAGACCTGCCGCTTTCTCTCCCTGTGTGTGTGTGTGTGTGTAGGGTGAATTGGGGGTCAGGTGTGTGTGTGCGTGCGTGTGCCAGGAGGACCTGCTGGCTTGCGTGTGGCTCGTTTTTTGGAAGGCTCATGCTCTGCCTTTTCTTTCTTTTTTCCTTTTATTTCTCTTTTCATCAATCTTCCTCTCCTCCTCCTCCTCCCCCCTCGTCCCCTTCTTGTTGTACTTCTTGTCCTCCTGCTTTTCTCCTCCATCGCTCCTGCAACCAAACTTACCTACTGACCTCAAGTTCACCCAAATCTCCCTGTGCTCCCCCGCTACTTGTTCTTACCTAGTCTTGTGTCCTCTTTCCGTTCCTTTCTCCCCCTTTTTTTTCCTTTCTCATCTCTTGTTCTCTCTACTCCTAGCCACTCTTTGCATTTTCTTCATCATTTCCATCGTCTCTTTTCCTTTAATTTCTCTATTTTCTTGTTTATCTTTCTCTTCTCTTGTCTCATCACCTCTCTTCTTCTCATACTCTCCCTCATCTTTTGTCTTTTCCTCTCTCCTCGTCTTTTCTCCCTCACTCTCTTTTATCTTCTTTTTCCTCTCTTCCTCTTCTCATTTTCTCCTGTTTCGGTTATCTTTTCTCATCCCTCTTTTCTCATCACCTCTTTGTAATGTTTTTTTCTCTTCTCCCTTTTCTTCCCTTCTTTTTTCTCCTTTATCTTTTATGTCTATTCCTTCTCCTTGTTTCCTCTCACCTTCTCTTGCTCTTCTCTCATTTCTCATTTGTCCTCTTTCAATTTTCTCTTCTCTCTTTCCTCTCATCTCCCTATTTCTTTTTCTTCTCTGTCCTTCTCTCATCTCCTTACATTATCTTTTTCTCCCTCTCCTCTTCTACCTTACTTCTCTCGACCTTAACTTTTGTTCCTTGTCTTGTATCTCCTTTTCTCCTCTTCCCCTCTATCTATCCTCTCCTCTAATCTCCTCATCTCCTCCTCCACTCACTCACTTCTTTCTTTTTTCTCCAACTTTCTTCTTCTCCTCCTTCACTATTAAACCTTCTTTCCTCTCTGTCTTTTTTCCATCTCCTCTCCTGCACGTCTTCTTCGCTTCCCCCTTTTTCTAGTCTTTTGGTGGAGCATTTGTTTCTATTGCCGTGTGTGTGTGTGTGTGTGTGAGAGAGAGATAAAACGCCTTTACTTTCTTTAGAGTTACTTTCTCTAAAACAGATAGCTACAGTATCATTATCTGGCATGCACCTTGTATTTACCTCCTTCTCATGCTCACACACACACACACACACATTCTCATCTCTCTGTATCTAATTAGCTGACATATTAGTTCCCGTAACCTCACAGCCGGATGATATTTTAGCTTTATGTAACTGCCTTAATTTGTGTGTGTACCTGTTTATGTGCGAGCCTGTTTCCATGCAGCCTGTGTGAGTGTGCATGTCCTTGTTGACGCGGGCGGATTAGCGGGTCAAACCTCGGCCGAGCAGAGGGTGAAGTCGGGGACAAAGGAGAGAAAGAGGTGTATACAGGAGTGAAAGGGCCAAAGGGAGGAAGGGAAGTGTGGGAAGATGGAGGGAAAGATCAGGAAGTCCATATTAGACACTTATCTTGTATTCTCTCTCTAAAGCCAGATTTGGAGGAAACATCCGTTTTCATAATGATACATTGAGGTGACTTCAGGCAAAAAGCTCTTTGCTCTTTAAATTGTTGCAAATCTACGTCATCCATTTAACTCATTTAGTCCCTCGGCTTTAACACAACCTCGGTAGTGTCGGTACTCAAGCCTGCTTCTCCAAACTGAGGGGCAGCAGGCGACCTAGTACAGGTAACAGGATGAGTACCTCATACAACCACACTTCAAAAAACTCTCAACAATCCCATTAAGTAAATTGAACATGTTCTGTAAGTGTGGAGTTGTTACCTCACCATGTTTATTTAACCATTGTATCACTTGTCTGTTGTCGAGCAGGATGTCTTAAAAGTGAATTTGTATAATCAAAAGAACTGGTTTAGATTTTGGTGGGGATCCAGACCAACAATTCAGCCATTATATAATGTGGTATCTCATAAACAATAGAAGCAAACAACTAAATCTAAAGTATGTGTGTGCAGATCAACCTGTTCTCACTCCGAAAGTAGCTGTCAGCGTCTAAAGGGACGAAAAAAGTCTCCCTTACCGGGTTTGTATAACGTACTGGGGAGAGCAGCAGCTACACTGGGTTTAGCGAGTAGTATGTAAGGCAGAAATACGGTGCAGGGAGGTTGGTTGGGGCGGCGGATGGGTCAAACACCAGACTTTCACCCAGGAGACTCGGGCACCTTTCCTAAAGTCCCTTTCTTCACAACTGTCCTGTAATTACCGCGTGTCATGGAAACGTAAGCTCACCAACCACCTTTTTCTTAACATTACAGATTAAGATAGCTGGATGTTTTTGCCTGATTTGTAATGACGCAGTTAGGTATTGTTGGATGTTTCCAGGTGTGAAACCTTACCAAATTGCTCCAAGTTTACTAACTCATCAAGTGATTCGGACCAAAGCAGACACACTACAGGTGTGAAAACGCCCTGAGTCATCTAGCGAACTCTGTCCTGCTGATGAGAAATCAAACCTGAAACAAACCGGTCCAACAGTCTAGTCGCAATGAATTATGGGAGTGAAGATCACTTCCTGAATAGTCAATTTCCTGAGTGGCGTGCAAAATGCACTGTGGACAAACATGGACGCAAGAGGAGGTGAAACGCCTCATAGACACATAGTCAGATGAATGTATTTCAACAACCTACAAAAACGGACGTTTATGCAATATTTAGCAAGCGGCCCAGGGAGAAAGGTTACAGGTTATCAGAGGTCTGCTGAACAGATTCTGTTGAATAAAAGCAAAGAAGCTTCCTCAGCAGTACATTAAAATGCACTCATTAAAGCGGGAAGTTATTTTACCCGCGAAGCTGTCCATTGCTCCATTGTGTAGGCCTACAACGAAATAGGCGGAAGAAACACCTGAAGGAGCTGTCTATTTCCTGCGTATGTTGGTCTCCCTAGAAACAAGTGTGTGTGAAACTGAACCAGACCATACTTTGTTTGCAGCCATTTACTGCCTGGTGCGGACCAAATAACCAAACTACAGGTCTGAAAACACACTTCATATCAGTCCTCTCCATGAACTTTAGATGTGAATGACCGTATGCTGCGTTCCAGCCATGGATTTGGATGTTGGCCGTCTATAAAAGCCAACACGAAAGATTTGTGAAGCACTTTTTCAAGTTCAGGTCACTCCTAATGTGCCACAAATCCATGCCTCCGAATGGGTGGAGGAAATAGATCCTCATTCAGTTTCCTGTTCAACAACCAGCTGAGTCAGTAGGACAACCTAGCAATTTTTTAATACTAATAAAAGAATGAAATGACTCGACAACATTTTAGTTTTTTTTAGTTCCACCTTCCTGAATCCTATCATTCCTCTCCAACAATTAAAAGTGTGTCAGCCACGGCTTCTTTCCTCTTTGCTCCTTCCTGTTTGCCTGCTGCCCCACCTCCGTCGCCCAGCACTCGTCCATCCCCTTCTCTCGCTCTTATCTATCCATTTTCATCTGCCCTTCCTTTGCCCCGTATCTGCGCTGTTATCCATTTCTCTTCATCTGTGTCTCTTTCTATCTTTACTCTCGCTCTCACTCTCTCATTTTTCCCCCCACATGTGGTTTTGCTCTCCCTCCCTCTCCTCCTCTTCTCTCATCCCTCGCTCACATATGGTTTCTCTCTCTGGATCTGTATGTGTTTGGTGTTACCCAGAGTTCACTGGGGCTCCCTGCTCGTGTATGTGTGTGTTTTACAGACAGAGATAGAGAGACAGTGTGTGAATGTCTGAAGGCTTATTGGTTTGCCTGCATGTGTACACACACACACACACACACACACACAAGCTAAATTTCCAAATGTGGGACATTTAGAGGAAGACTACACGCCCCCACCTTCTTCAGTCTCCGTCACGTGTCCTCTTTCTCTCCTCTGTGTGTTTGTTAACCTGAATATGTCCAGGTCAAAAATGCCCCAAATTGAGCAATACGGTAGATTTCTTGGACATCTGCTAAGTGTTGTTATGAAGTTAACACAAACATCAGGATCGCTATTTGTAAATCTGGAGAGTTTGTGTGTACAGTTTTTCCAAAGTTCTTGGTAACTCTTAGCTGGTTTTAAGCTGGTGATCTTTGGGTTTCAGCATCCAAACGTAACTGGTACATAAAGACTTAAATAATGTGTAGATTGTATGCAAGGAAACACCTTTAGCACCATTTAATCAAATGCAATTAACTATGTAAAAGGAAATGGAATATCTTCTAAAATAACAGTTTTCTTAAACTTAACCAACAAACTCATATGACTTTTATACCGACGTTTACATTCAGACTAAATACCATTTTAATTATGATCACAAACGTGGAGAAATATGTGGTTCGGAGTTAGATGATTGGCCCTCACTCGTTTATGTTAAAGACGTCAAACTAAATGACCAAATAACGTTTAAATAGGATACAGGATTTGAGTTGAGTTGAGTTACGGAGAGGGACTGGGACTATATACGTGGATACTTCTGCTGCCTTCAGGCGACCCGTAACTCGTGTTTTCACAACCTTCTACCCGTGAAAGTGCCCTGGAACGGCAGTCAAACCTATAACTCGTGCCAGATCGTTGTACTCCCCGTTACAATTAACACACACATAAACAACCATGGTGACCCCTGTTGATGCTGTACATACTCCGGTGATTACCGGTGAGAAATACATAAAACATAAACATGCAACGTAAAGTTATTCCGCACATTGTAATAAAAACAGTAAACATAAGATTGTGTACTACTACAGGTTATGTTTATTAAATGAAGCCCAAAATATGTTGCCCACTAGAAATCGCTAGTATCAGCTAGCGCTAGCTAATTACATACATTTTGGTGTGTATACATTTTCGCACAATATCACACAGACCTGTTTATGAGAATGCGTTGCATCAACTGGCGCAATAAACACGTGGTTTGAGGCACATCAGTACTCAATTCCAACCCGCGGGCCTTTGCTCCATGTCGTTTCCCTTCTCTCTTTTCCCTTTTTTAGCTACAGCTTTCCTCGCAATTACAGGCAAAAGACCCCCCCAAAAAATCCTAAAAATGTAACTGTCATTCTCTTTTTCAGTGGTGCCTTTTATAGTCAATTCAATATACAGTTTGCTCAATAAAGGAATGTTGGAAATAATATTTTGTGTAGAATAAAGAAAGTTCACATTAACATCTATTTATCGCGTGGTATCATCGTTATTGCAATATTCAGCAACGTTATTGTATATTTTCATCATATCGTGCGGCTTAATCACATCTTAGTTTCATGTCATTCACAAAACTGCCAGATTCTGTGTCAGCATTTCACATCCCCTGATGTTCCTGTTTTTAAACTGGTTACCAGATCTTACTCAGCGTGTGTCAGCGGTGTGTGTGTGTGTGTGTGTGTGTGTGTGTAACAGTGTGCTGGATGATGTCGGTGTTCATGTTCTCAACGGATTATTGCCTCCCCCATCACTGGGGGTGTTCCTATGAGTCAACAGCCCATTGTAAATCTCTCTCTCTTTGCTTTTGTTTGGTGTCTAGTTACTGGAGCTGTTCACCCAGTGGGACTGGACGACCTACCTGGCTGACTACGGAAAACCAACCTGCAAATACCTGAGAGTCAGCCCGCACACGGCCCTAGCCCTGCTGGAGAAGTGAGAAGCCCTTCGTTCATCCACACGTCTACTGTTGTTCCACGCTTTCTTCATTCTGGTTCATCTGTCCTTCTCTTCCTTCACTCCTTATGTCCTCCTTTTAATCCATTAAAACAGAGCAGTAAATCCGCTAGCCAACAGAACACTCATTACAATTTTGATAACCGATTATTGATAGTTTCATCAAACAAAACTGCAAAAGGTACTGTTTTTTGTTTTGTTTTATATAACTAAAAGAGTGAATATCTTTAGGACAAAACACAATGTAAAGGTACGGCAGGTCAGTTCTATTCATATAGCACATTTCATTACAGATAAAGTCAATATGCTTCATGTTAAAGGAACAGGAATAATAAATGCTAACTGGCTTTGAGGAAATTAATATTACTCATGTCTGTGTTTTAAGAACATAGCTAAACCCAGCATGTAGTTAGCTTAAAGGGTAACTACGTTTTTTTTTGTTTTTTTTCCAACCTGGAACAACAACCTTTAACAATGGTCCAGTATTAAGCGTTAACACTGTAACGGGCAGCCGCAGATCGTTGCAGTTTAACCTTTGGGGGCAAATGTGTACTTTTTTTTTTCCACTGACTGGCTCTGATTAATATTCTAAGTGTCTGACGGCATTATGAAACGGATCAAGATTGACTTTTAAAACCGCTTTGAGACCTTTCTGTTCAACCAGAAACTGCTCTGAAATCATTGACGCTAAACCCACCAGACTCTATTTAAAAACAGTACTTTAAAGTGCTCATAAAATGCTCATTTTCAGATTCTTTTTCACTTTGTAAACTTATAACGTGCTCAAAAGATAAATAACACAATAACGGAAAGCATAATATGAGCATAGAACATATTTCCACATGTAAACTCTGTTTATTTCAACTAATTCTAGAGTTATGACAAACCAGTTTTTCATACTTTTATTTAGATTTTTTGCCTGCTTTGAATGGAGTATATTTTACTAAGCTAAAATTACTGTTCATTTCCATCGAGTATGGTGGGTTTGGTGAACACAATTTCGCAGATTTTTTTATGTTTAAGGAAAGCGTCTTAGTTTTTAACAGAAAGGTCGACCTCCTTATGCCTCGAAGAGCTCAAAAAATAATTGAAAAATCAACAGGGTCCAGGTTGGAAAAATAGTAGTTACCCTTTAAAGAAACAGGAGGGAACTTCTAGATGGTTCTATCCAAATGTCAAAAATATTCTTATGTCAGAGTTCTCTAAACCTCTCTAATTAAGGGTAAGAGTCTAAAAGTCTGGAGAAATATTGATTGGGTGCAAATTAAACAAACAAGAAATATATTTAAAATATTTAAAAAGTGGTCTTTAGTCTTTACTATTACTTTACTACTAGCTAACTACCACTGACTCCAGCTCATTGCTTTACACACAGGCATTGATCCAAAATCCATCTCATCTTTTTATTGCAATGAAAGCAAACATTCGTATAGGGGGAAAAAGTGGAAATCACAATTATTTTCAGCAGTCATCCTAGCAGTACTGGACTTTTGAAAGCTCCATCAGTCTTTACATCCATCTCTACTTCTCTTTCTGTCACCTGTCTGTCCTCTCTATCATGTTTCGACAGGTTAATTAAGCCGTGAGTATTATGTGTGTGTTTGTGTATGTGTGTGTGGGGGATTCTGGCATGTATACAGACTTCTAGACCGATACTAAAGCGTTTACATACAAGAACGAGAAGTAATCCTGGGTGTGTAATAATAATAATACTTCAGGGATTTACATGGTTAAAAGCGCCCACATCTTTTTCACAAATGACAAAAACACACATGTTGTGATGAAACTGTCATCTGTCATCATTAACGATAATCTTATCGCTACAGCAACGCTGGAGATGGTGACAAAAAAACACACAACCAAAAGATTTAATCTGAGTTTTGTGGATTACGTCCTGTAAAAGTTGTCACACAGATACACAACTTTCAAGACTCCAGTCCGTTGTCCAGTACAGTCCAGTCGACCCCCCTTCAGGGTCCCTCTCCAGTGTCCAGAGGGCCCGGTGCTCCGTCTGGACCCAGGAGGAAGCACCCTGCTGGAGCTTGTCTGGTCTGCCGGGTCCCTAAACTTCCTGGAGGTCCATAACAGTGCAGCGTTCTGCATCAAAACACACACACACACACACACACACACACAGTCTCATTGAGCACACTTTAAAACATTCTTTAAAAAACATTTTTAGTACATTTTTTTAATATTTTAAAATATAAGTGCAAAGTCAAACTTATAAGCAAAAAAAAATCATATGCAACAAATAAGCATTCCAAATATTTTTCACATTCAAAAGGGGTAGGAAAAAGTGAAGAACCTTATTTTTTTGTCATACCCCTTCTTAATTTTCATTATTCATAGATAACAGAAATCCATATCTCAACCATTAGTGTCCACGTTCAACTTGGTCGGCTTGAACACATCAACCCTGTTAGACCAAAACTAAATAATCTGATCAATGAACCAAAAACCATTGAACAGGTGACTGTAGCTCAGTGTGTGTGTCTCTGAGCATGCATGTACAACTATGCAGTTGTGTGTTTTGTTGAATGCATCCAATGACCTACTGATTGTTAGACTCACAGCATTTTAAACATAGAGAATGTGACATGAAATACTAAATAAGAAAACTTTTTGTCTTTATCCTCTTTAATTTCTTCTTTCTTCCTTTATAATCTCATCTCGTCCCTCCTCCTTTTCTGCTTCTTTGTTACGTCCCTTCACATCCCTTTCATCTGTCCTTTCTTTTGTCTCTTTATCTCCAGGATGAGGGAGACGAGCAGAAAAAACAACGTCTTTGCCCAGTTTAGGAAGACGGACCGAGACAGACAGAAACTCATCGACACCATCATCAAACAGCTACGCAACCTCATCGCACAGCACCACGCCTAGAGCGGGCCGCCTCATTGGCCAGCAGGTCTGAAGCCACCATCTTTAATCGGCTGATCTCAACCATTGCAGCCCGATGAAAAGCAGACTCCCGTTGATCTGTTTCAGCCCTGCAACCATTGGCTGATCCATGCACTTTAACTTCGCTGGACTCCAGTGAACTGCCGCCAGTTCCTATTGGTCATCTTCAACGCCCAACACCAACCGCTGTAAACCTGCAACAAGCTCAATGGATAACAAGGTCTAACTCTTCGATTTCATTGGTTAACCCAAGCCATTGTTTTCTGGATTACCAAGCATATCTATCGAGGCTACAACGTGCGTTTTGACAGCTCGGTTTTCACTTCAACTTCATCTATGGGACTGAAACACTGGCAGCTTATTGGGCCTCAACTACGCTCATCCTGTTGGTTACTTCCTGCCCCGGATCTAAACCGAGTAGTCCGATTAGCTGAAGACAAGACAAGAAAGAAGCTCTCTATTATCTTATTGGTCTCTTTGTACGATTTGTTGACCAAAAGGAAAACATTTCACCAACCTCATCTTACCGTTTAGTTCCCAAGATTTGTGACCTGTTGTGGAGAACCAGAAAGTAGAGCAAATAATAGTAGAACAACAATGAACTATGTGGTACCAACTGAGAAAATAGCAAAAATTGACAAGCAGTTCAGACTCTAAAAGCAAAAATTCATATTAAAATGACGTGTCAGGGAAAAAAACTAGGAATACCAGTGAGGAAAAGTAGTTTCTCTGATTCAGTCACTGAATGCTGTAGGCACATTTGTAGGGTGGGAACATGTTAATTTGGGTTTTGAGGAACACTAGATTCCTATGGGACTTGTCTTTGAGAATCTATGACGTTTATTATTTTTTGTAGGACCTCCAGTTTGGTAGATTTTATTCTTTGCACCACAGTCTTCCCATTTCCCTTCCCTAAAATCTAAGTGGCTGGTTAGGCAGTCTGCTCTCATCCCCCTTTATTTAGTTTCTCCTTGCCCCAGGCGATTTTTAATGTCTTTCACATTGCTCTCCTTCACTGTGGCACAATGACCGAATGGATTGAATGTACATCAGAGGGAATGATTTCATATTACAGCTTGAAATACACTGTAATTAACATCAGGTCTGGGGGGGGGAGACATTAGGGACGAATGAACAAAATGTTCCTCCAGTATTGTCTAATAAAGGGGGATATGCACGCAAAATGGCAACCTTTTCCCCCTTAATATACAACCTGTGAACACTTGAACGCTCAGATCTGATAAACGTATCCTCTCTTCTTGACGCCTGAAAGCACAGTGAGTGTTTGGGATTTTAAACGGGGGATGTTGTCTAAACATGGCAACCCATTTCTCCACTTTCATGATCCTGTTGCTCTAGCATTTTCTACCCTTCATGTAAAAATAACTGGGTCTTAAGGAGGGGCACTATGCCTCAAACTGGCAACTGCCATAGAGTATATAGTTTTCTTTGCCTAGTTGCCTAGAAAGAGACTCATTTGTATAGAAAGCAGTGTACTGATGCCAAGCACACACACTTTTATGTCTTCCATAAACACATGTCAAGCAGTGTGTGTGTGTTTGTTTTGGCGACTTGCACACACAAAGGTTTGTTTAGAAGCACAGCACATAATGACAATTTCACTAGATTATTTGTTGGCGCTAATAAGGGTTTCTTTTCGCTCTTTGTTTTGCTTTTGAACTTGGGTGCAATAATAGCGTTGAAAACGACAGCATTTTGTGTGTGTGTTAATCATGGCGCTTTATAAAGGGATGCAAACCTACAGTCCCCGTCAGAAGGGAATTTAAGTCTTCCACTTCCTTTGAGCAGTTGCCATGTTTGATTTACTGAGCGACATCATGTGTGTTTGTGTTCACTCGTGCATGCCTGCACTGGGAAATTGTGCGCATTTATGTATTTGTGTGTTTGTTATTCATCCATCCTTTGCGATGTATCATTTTGAGGTGTTAGTAAGGGAACAGGGCCGTCGTTATTGAATGTGCCTTTGCTGTATTTGGTGTTTGTTTTCCTGCCAATAAAGCAGCAACACTGGTGTTTGGACGCTGAACGTGAATGAACTGTTGGAAGTCTGAAAAACAAAAGTCTTAACTCAAAGTCCATTTACTAGCTTCATCCAGAGTTTTCAATGTCGCCTCCCACTCTCCTGGAGGTCAATTTGTCACTTTACCTTTTCTGTGACACAAATTAAAATGCATTTCGCTGTTGTTAGCTTTTTTTAAGTAGTAGTGTGTAGTAACGTGCATTTTTAGACTGAAATTAATGACTGAGCGACATAATTTACAACCTGAAATGTACTTTTTTTTTTTATTAGACATGTTTTCTTATAAAAGTAAGGTCTGTATCTCCTAATTTAGAAGGAAACAATCTCATAATTTAGAACTTTTTTCTTGTAACTAATAAATCAAAATTTTGAGGAAAATGTCTCATGCAAATGCAATGCACATTTGTTAAACATTGAGACAACCAAAAATGTCTCAAATGTAAACCTATACACATCTGGGTTATTTGATCTATTTAAATGGTCCCATTCAGTTATTTTAGTTTCAGTTGCATAGTTGTCTATAATCCTGCCTGTCTGAATTGCCCATTGCCTTATTTCTGTGCTCGGGAACACAGTGCCAGTAATAAGCAAAGTAACAGGACTTTTCCGTGTTCGATCCACCTCTCTAACATTGATAGTCCTGCATGTTTGTCTGTGTCCAGAGTCTTCACATTGCGGGTGTTGCTGCTGCTACTTGTTTTGTATTTTGAAAGCAGGAATCTTTACTGAGACAGAAGCACTGTACACGCTATTGTATTAAACCACTAATGATTGAAAATAAAGTAAAATACTAATACAGTTACGACAAATAAATGTAAAACTGTTTAGAATATTTTGTCCTGACTTTTATTTGATGAACACTGTCACTTCAATGTACCTTATCTAATTGTTGATGAATATATTATGTTTCCAGTCTTTATGCTAAGTTAGCCAAAGGTGTAGTTTAGTAAATGTACTTACCTTCAACCACTGGAAACAAATGGAGCGTCATCAACTTTACAGCCACAACTTGCAGAGAAATGACAGGGATTTGTTATAACATCAAACAAGACATGCTAATTAAACACTTGTCACCCACTATCTCTCAGACACACTGTCTGACTCACATCTTGATGACCTATGACCTTTCAGACAGCAGAGTCGTCTGCTGTCAGAGATGTGATTAACAAGGATTGTGTGTGTGTGTGTGTCTGCTTGTTCACTGGAGGGTAGCGACTCAGATCCAAAGCAACACAAACACTCTGCATGCTCCAGGTTTCCTCTGCTGACTGCGTGCATGTGTGTGTTCCCAGTGCTCTATAGAGGAGCAGTGGAGCGCTCGGAGATTTGGGGTGCCAGACAAAAACCTTGCTCCTTTTCCATTTTCTCTTTTTTTTTTTTTGTCCTTTTCTGAACTTTTTGAACTCACTCTTCTGTGTTGTATTTCGAGTTTTAATTCTTCCGGAACAATCATGCATGGCTTAATAAAAAATTCCAAAAGTGGAAA
>NC_048425.1:2274402-2293319 GCF_013103735.1 Etheostoma cragini
AATGTCAAAAAAAGTAGTGGTATATTATGTCAAAAATGTAATAGTATAGCATGTCGAAAAAAATTCAAAAAACAAGTAGTTTGTCGAAAAAAGTGGGAAAAAGTCATAGTATAGTATGTCGAATAAAAATTTAAAAAAAAACTTTGTATATTATGTCAAAAAAAGTCATAGTATAGTATGTAAAAAAATATAATAGTATAATATGTCCAAAAAGTCATAGTATAGTAATTCAAAAAAATTGAAAAAAGTAATAGTATAGTATGTCAAAAAATGTAATAGTATAATATGTCAAAAAAGTCATAGTATGTCAAAGAAATTGAAAAAAGTAATAGTATAATATGTCAAAAAAGTCATAGTATAGTATGTCGAAAAAATTACAGTATAGCATGTCGAAAAAAGTCATAGTATAGTATGTTGGAAAAACGGAGAAAAGTAGTATAGTATGTCGAATAAAGTAGTGGTATATTATGTCAAAAATGTAATAGTATAGCATGTTGAAAAAAATTCAAAATACAAGTATGTTGGAAAAAGGGAGAAAAGTAAAAGTATAGTATGTACAGAAAAAGTCATAGTATAGTATGTCGAAAAATGTAATAGTATAATATGTCAAAAAAGTCATAGTATAGTATGTCGAAAAAGTAACAGTATAGAATGTCGAAAAAAGTCATAGTATAGTATGTTGGAAAAACGGAGAAAAGTAGTATAGTATGTCGAATAAAAATTGATAAAAGTCATAGTATAGTATGTCGAAAAAAGTGGGAAAATGTCATAATATAGTATGTCAAAAAATTTAATAGTATAATATGTCGACAAAAATTGAAAAAACAAGTATGTTGGAAAAAGGGAGAAAAGTCATAGTATAGTATGTCGAAAAAAGTGGGAAAAAGTCATAGTATAGTATGTCGAATAAAAATTAAAAAAAAAACTTTGTATATTATTTCAAAAAAAGTCATAGTATAGTATGTAAAAAAATATAATAGTATAATATGTCCAAAAAGTCATAGTATAGTATGTCGAAAAAATTGAAAAAAGTAATAGTATAGTATGTCAAAAAATATAATAGTATAATATGTCAAAAAAGTCATAGTATGTCAAAGAAATTGAAAAAAGTAATAGTATAGTATGTCTAAAAAAGTGGCAAAAAGTCATAGTATATAGTATGTCGAAAGCAGTAATGGTATATTATGTCAAAAAAAGTAACACTATAGCATGTCGAAAAAGTCATAGTATAGTATGTAGAAAAGAGTAATAGTATAGTATGTCAAAAAAAGTGGGAAAAAGTCATAGTATAGTATGTCGAAAAAAATTGAAAAAACAAGTATGTTGGAAAAAGTGAGAAAAGTCATAGTATAGTATGTTGGAAAAAAGTGATAGGATAGTATGTCGAAAAAAGTGGGAAAAATTAATAGAATAATATGTCAAAAAAGTAACAGTAGAGTATGTTGGAAAAACGGAGAAAAGTAGTATAGTATGTCGAATAAAAATTGAAAAAAGTAATAGTATAATATGTTGAAAAAAATTGAAAAAACAAGTATGTTGGAAAAAGTGAGAAAAGTCATAGTATAGTATATTGGAAAAAAGTTGAAAAAAGTCATAGTATAGTATGTCGAAAAAAAATGGAAAAAAGTCATAGTATAGTATGTCGAATAAAAATTGAAAAAAAACTTTGTATATTATGTCAAAAAAAGTCATAGTATAGTATGTAGAAAAGAGTAATAGTATAGTATGTCAAAAAATGTAATAGTATAATATGTCAAAAAAGTAATAGTATAGTATGTCGAAAAAAGTGGGAAAAAGTCATAGTATAGTATGTCGAAAAAAAGTCATAGTATAGTATGTCGAAAAAAGTAACACTATAGCATGTCGAAAAAGTCATAGTATAGTATCTCCAAAAAAAGTTGAAAAAAGTGATAGTATAGTATGTCGAAAAAGGTATAGTATGTCGAAAAAAAGTGATAGTATATTATGTCAAAAAAAGTGGGGAAAAGTCATAGTATATAGTATGTCGAAAAAAAGTTGAAAAAAGTCATAGTATAGTATGTAAAAAAATGTAATAGTATAATATGTCAAAAAAGTCATAGTATAGTATGTTGGAAAAACGGAGAAAAGTAGTATAGTGTGTCGAATAAAAATTGATAAAAGTCATAGTATAATATGTCGAAAAAGTCAGAGTATAGAATGTCAAAAAAAGTAGTGGTATATTATGTCAAAAATGTAATAGTATAGCATGTCGAAAAAAATTCAAAAAACAAGTATGTTGGAAAAAGGGAGAAAAGTTAAAGTATAGTATTTAAAAAAAAGTCATAGTATAGTATGTTGGAAAAAAGTTTAAAAAAGTCATAGTATAGTATGTCGAAAAAAGTGGGAAAAAGTCATAGTATATAGTATGTCGAAAAAAGTAATGGTATATTATGTCAAAAAAGTAACACTATAGCATATCGAAAAAGTCATAGTATAGTATGTCAAAAAAAGTCATAGTATAGTATGTAGAAAAGAGTAATAGTATTGTATGTAAAAAAATATAATAGTATAATATGTCAAAAAAGTCATAGTATGTAAATGTGCTGTATTTATATAGCGCTTTTCCAGTCTTAACAACTGCTCAAAAGCGCTTTTACATCTACAGGAAACATTCACCATCCACACACATTCATACACTGTGGCCGGGGCTGCCGTACAAGGTGCCACCTGCTCATCAGATACACATTCACACACATTCACACTCCGATGCACAGCACCGGGGGCAACTCGGGGTTCAGTGTCTTGCCCAAGGACACTTCGACAATGACTGCAGGGGCGGGGATCGGTTCGATCCCCGCCCCTGCAGTCATTGTCGAAGTGTCCTTCCGATTGGCAGGCAACCGCTCTACCACTGAGCCACAGCCGCCCCAGTATAGTATGTCGAAAAATGTAATAGTATAATATGTCGAAAAAAATTTAAAAAACAAGTATGTTGGAAAAAGGGAGAAAAGTCATATTATAGTATGTCGAAAAAAGTGGGAAAAAGTCATAGTATAGTATGTCGAAAAAGTCAGAGTATAGAATGTCAAAAAAAGTAGTGGTATATTATGTCAAAAATGTAATAGTATAGCATGTCGAAAAAAATTCAAAAAACAAGTATGTTGGAAAAAGGGAGAAAAGTTAAAGTATAGTATTTAAAAAAAAGTCATAGTATAGTATGTTGGAAAAAAGTTTAAAAAAGTCATAGTATAGTATGTCGAAAAAAGTGGGAAAAAGTCATAGTATATAGTATGTCGAAAAAAGTAATGGTATATTATGTCAAAAAAGTAACACTATAGCATATCGAAGAAGTCATAGTATAGTATGTCAAAAAAAGTCATAGTATTGTATGTAAAAAAATATAATAGTATAATATGTCCAAAAAGTCATAGTATAGTAATTCAAAAAAATTGAAAAAAGTAATAGTATAGTATGTCAAAAAATGTAATAGTATAATATGTCAAAAAAGTCATAGTATGTCAAAGAAATTGAAAAAAGTCATAGTATAGTATGTCGAAAAAGTAACAGTATAGCATGTCGAAAAAAGTCATAGTATAGTATGTTGGAAAAACGGAGAAAAGTAGTATAGTATGTCAAATAAAAATTGATAAAAGTCATAGTATAGTATGTCGAAAAAAGTGGGAAAAAGTCATAGTATAGTATGTCGAAAAATGTAATAGTATAATATGTCGTAAAAAATTTAAAAAACAAGTATGTTGGAAAAAGGGAGAAAAGTCATAGTATAGTATGTCGAAAAAAGTGGGAAAAAGTCATAGTATAGTATGTCGAATAAAAATTTAAAAAAAAACTTTGTATATTATGTCAAAAAAAGTCATAGTATAGTAATTCAAAAAAATTGAAAAAAGTAATAGTATAGTATGTCGAAAAATGTAATAGTATAATATGTCAAAAAAGTCATAGTATAGTATGTCGAAAAAGTAACAGTATAGCATGTCAAAAAAAGTCATAGTATAGTATGTTGGAAAAACGGAGAAAAGTAGTATAGTATGTCGAATAAAAATTGATAAAAGTCATAGTATAGTATGTCGAAAAATGTAATAGTATAATATGTCAAAAAAGTCATAGTATAGTATGTCGAAAAAGTAACAGTATAGCATGTCGAAAAACGTCATAGTATAGTATGTTGGAAAAACGGAGAAAAGTAGTATAGTATGTCGAATAAAAATTGATAAAAGTCATAGTATAGTATGTCGAAAAAAGTGGGAAAAAGTCATAATATAGTATGTCAAAAAATGTAATAGTATAATATGTCGAAAAAAATTGAAAAAACAAGTATGTTGGAAAAAGGGAGAAAAGTCATAGTATAGTATGTCGAATAAAAATTAAAAAAAAAACTTTGTATATTATTTCAAAAAAAGTCATAGTATAGTATGTAAAAAAATATAATAGTATAATATGTCCAAAAAGTCATAGTATAGTAATTCAAAAAAATTGAAAAAAGTAATAGTATAGTATGTCAAAAAATGTAATAGTATAATATGTCAAAAAAGTCATATTATGTCAAAGAAATTGAAAAAAGTCATAGTATAGTATGTTGGAAAAACTGAGAAAAGTCAGAGTATAGTATGTCGAAAAAAGTAGTGGTATAATATGTCAAAAATGTAATAGTATAGCATGTCGAAAAAAATTCAAAAAACAAGTATGTTGGAAAAAGGGAGAAAAGTCAAAGTATAGTATGTAAAAAAAGTGATAGTATAGTATGTCGAAAAAAGTAACAGTAGAGTATGTTGGAAAAACGGAGAAAAGTAGTATAGTATGTTGAATAAAAATTGATAAAAGTCATAGTATAATATGTCAAAAAAAGTGTGACAAAAGTCATAGTATAGTATGTCGAAAATGTAATAGTATAGCATGTCGAAAAAAATTCTAAAAACAAGTATGTTGGAAAAAGGGAGAAAAGTCATAGTATAGTATGTAAAAAAAGTAAAAAAAAGTGGGAAAAAGTCATAGTATAGTATGTAAAAAAAGTGGGAAAAAGTCATAGTATAGTATCTCGAAAAAAAATTGAAAAAAGTCATAGTATAGTATGTCGAATAAAAATTGAAAAAAACACTTTGTATATTATGTCAAAAAAAGTAACAGTAGAGTATGTTGGAAAAACGGAGAAAAGTAGTATAGTATGTCGAAAAATGTAATAGTATAATATGTCGAAAAAAGTAATAGTATAGTATGTCAAAAAAGTCATAGTATAGTAATTCAAAAAAATTGAAAAAAGTAATAGTATAGTTTGTCAAAAAATGTAATAGTTTAATATGTCAAAAAAGTCATAGTATGTCAAAGAAATTGAAAAAAGTAATAGTATAGTATGTCTAAAAATTAATAGTATAATATGTCAAAAAAGTAACACTATAGCATGTCGAAAAAGTCATAGTATAGTATCTTGAAAAAAAGTTGAAAAAAGTCATAGTATAGTATGTCAAACAAAGTAATATTATATTATGTCAAAAAAGTCATAGTATAGTATGTCACAATTTAAAAAACAAAAAGCCATAGTATAGTATGCTGAAAAATGTGGGAAAAAGTCATAGTATATTATTTCAAAAAAAGTCATAGTATAGTATGTTGGAAAAGGGAGAATAGTCATAGTATAGTATGTTGAATAAAAATTTAAAAATAAACTTTGTATAGTATGTAGAAAAGAGTAATAGTATAGTATGTTAAAAAATGTAATAGTATAATATGTAAAAAAAAATTGAAATAAGTCATAGTATAGCATGTCGAAAAAGGTCATAGTATAGTATGTCAAGAAAAAGCCATAGTGTAGCATGTTGACAAAAGCGGAAAAGCGTTTTTTTCTAAACATCCAAAGTCACTTTTCAAACACTGAAGACTATCACTATTGTTTAAAAACATACCCAGAATTCACCTCTGTGATGGGGAGAAAAAACAAAGTTATGTTTTTGCACTCAGCTTGTTTAGTTTTTACATCTGATGAACTGAACGAAGAGTAAGTGAAGGAAACACAGAACTGGAGAGGAATACGAGCAGGTGTGGCAGCAAAATACAGAGGAAGGGTCAAGGCGTAGATCTCCACTTTCACAAAAGTGTGGAAATGAGCATATTTGTTCACTTGAAACTTAAAATTGGATCAGTTAAAATTCTCCCTTTCTGCTGCACACACGCTGTGAGTATTACAAGATGTGTTATAGTATGTGTGTTAACTCATTATTATTACTCGTCTGACAACGGTGTATCTCATATTCCTGTGGTCGGGCAAGAGGGAGAAGAAGCAGATCCCTGTTTTAAACAAACACACACACACACACACAAGCACCCAGACTTCAATAAAACAATCTTCACGTTCCCTCTGCTGTGTGAAAAGCCAAACACATTAAGAGTATATGACAGATTTATGGGTACTAGGACAGAAACGTGTCCAAAATATACAATAAATTCAAACCAATGAGGATCAGAATATTAATAATACTAAAATGACTGATTGATGATTTTGATGTCAATCTAGATTTTGAAACATTGCATGAATTTTGGACATTTTTTTCAAACATTGTCATGCATTCTTGAATGAAAAATGTTTTTATATTGTGATAATATAATTGCTAAAGTCTTAGGTTTTGACATCTCTCATAATATTAATATGAAATTATTTCGCCTCTATATTTATTCTCACAAAGATCTTTAACAAGTGTTACATATGACATATCTAATGTATTAAACTGAAAAATTCTATCTTCATGTTTTCAAGCAATCTTTAGACAATTTCCGCCTGCACACACACACAAATGCACACGCAGAATATATCGTCTCATCGGTGCTTTTCTCGCACACTCACCGCTTCACAAACTATCTGTTCATCTTTGTCTTTTTTTTAAATGAAATTTGTGTGTGTGTTTGCATGTGTGTGTCTGTGTTTGACGGTCAGGTTTGATACTGGGTTCTAGCAGACAAGGAAGAGATGAAACCTGAATATAGAAACAGGAAGAAGAACAACCATACAAGCAGAGAGGAAGGAGTCCTACATCCTTCCTTGTTTCCTCCTTTATGTCCTTGTTAAGATTTATATCAATAACAAACTGCTGTTACTTTCTTAAATCTAACTGAGTAATTACTGATGTGTTAATGTGAGTCTAGCGGTTTAACAATTATAAATATTTTAAGTAACACCCGTAATGGTGTTAAAGAATCACCCCATTTATTATATATATATATATATATATATATATATATATATATATATATATATATGTAGTTTTTTTAACAGACCATGTTTGTCACCATGGGTATTAGTCTATTATCTTTTTTAGTATTCTCCTCTCTGTCTTGTCTGATAGATGTAGTATTTATTTAATCTTCATCCTGAAGAAGATAAAAAATACTTTTGTTTACTTACCATATATAAGTTCAATCCAATTTACTCTGTGTTACTCTCTGTC
Source organism: Etheostoma cragini (assembly GCF_013103735.1). Classification (NCBI taxonomy): domain Eukaryota; kingdom Metazoa; phylum Chordata; class Actinopteri; order Perciformes; family Percidae; genus Etheostoma; species Etheostoma cragini. Next base: position 2,281,815 of record NC_048425.1, read on the forward strand.
AGCTTGTATACTGTGGTCCACAGTGTCAGACGCTGTGGAGGACTAATGTTGCATTGTGGGTAAATAGTATGCATCAACAGCAAAATAAAGAAATCAAGTGTGTAGCAAACAGCTTATTGGGTCCTTCTTTCTTGTGTGGAGACACTAAATATTCAAAACTAGTTAATTGATGTGTGGATTTGGGACAACACATTTGCTTTGAAGAGTACGAATGGAATACTTCACTTGCCCATGCATACTGTATGTACTAGTATTCAACACTTGCACATACATATATACTGTACTTCAGTTTCAGACATATTTATGTATGCGCAAGTGTTTCGTACCAGTATATAAGTATATGTATGGACAAGTGAAGTATTTAATTTTTTTCCTAAGTTGCTTCTTATTCTTCAAGGTTTCTGCTCAAAGATGTTCAATTTAAAAAAAAAAAGAGTAAAATGTGTAAATCAAGGTGAGGGGAAACTTGTGAGGTGAACATGAGGAGAGAAAGAGTGAGATGAAGTGTGTATTATCTGTACCAGTGTTTCTGTCCACAAACACAGCTGTGCTGTCCATGGCGGTGACGCGTTCATCACCCCCATCACTTCCTGGTTCTGGTCTGGTTTGCGTGTCATCTGGCTGCTCCTGTGTGTGAGATAGAGAGTTAAATCATCCGTCCATCAGATAACAGTGTGTTAAACCTTTCTTCCTCCTCCAACAGATAGCGAGTTGGAGAGGCGATTAAAAGGTGGAGAGAGGAAAATAAAACTGCCACAACATGAGATGTATCTTTGTGTGTGTGTGTGTGTGTGTGCTTTTGGAAAATGAAAAGTTGGTTAAACTTTGACCTCGAGTGGGCTTTTTTAAAAGACTCGAAACCCACAAAACTAACAAAAAACACCAGTTAGGCTTTCAAAATAAAAGCTCAGATTGTTTTTCCTGGCTTAACACAACTGTCTTCATGCATGAAAGAATCCTACATGTCTGCTTAAACTGCGTGTGGGAGCACGCACACACACACACACACACAGAGGCCTAATGAAGACGGATGAGACGGCACACACACTTCTCCTTGCCTCCCGGTTATTGATGAGCCTCAGGGGTCAAAGGTTATAGAAACACCAACTGTGCATGTAACTTTCACTTTCTCTGTTTCTTCATCATGGTTTAGGATAAGGACAAATATGTAGTTTCAATTTCCTCTTTTTATTTGATTTTTATGTGTTCTCGTCCCTTCTTTTTTGTGTTTTGATCCCTTGACTCTTGTCTCTGCTGGCCATTAAACAGCATGTTAAATTATATCTGAACATAATTTGCTAATATTTTAGCGGGGACGGAACCGCCGACCTCCCGGCCCTTCAAGCTCGTAACCTTTCAGCCACCGATCCCCACGTGAACATTAACATGCATTACCCCAGAATACCAAGTGGGGAATTAACCACACACACCCTAACAGCGGCATGACACACCAGAAATAAATATCTGTTAAAGTAACTCAATTTAAAACTGGAAATGTCCTCCGAGCAGGACGGCCACATTATTCTTCTCTCTCTGGATGCCTGTGGTCCGGTCCTTTGAAACTCTCTCTACCTTCTTTTCCTCCTTGCTTTGCTGTCCTATCTCTTCATCTCTTTCAGTGAGTTTAACTAATATTCCCCCCAAAATAGCTGCGGCCTATCCCGCACAGACAACAGTGTGTGTGTGTGTGTGTGTGTGAAGCCTTGCCGGTTTTTCACTCTTTTTTTGTTTATGGCCACATATGATAATGTTAACTATAACAGAGTCCACTTAGTGTGTGTGTGTGTGTGTGTGTGTGTGTGTGAGCAATAGAGAGCTAGAGAAAGAGTGTCAGTGTCGGGAATCTGACTAACGATTATTATTATTATGATTTCTGGGAAATTAGCGGCGTTAGTGAACACAGATCACTTGGGTTTATTGCTCATTTGTTCATTTTTATGGTTATAGTTTCACTGTGGTAAATTACGTAAACTCTGATCATCCTAAATTAGTTTTGTCCAATAACTGTGCTTTTTTTCAAAGTAACTGAGTAACTAACGAGGTTGAACTTTTCCCATCAGTGACGATGAGACACAGCAAGAGTTCAAGACATTAAATACGAGTGAGGGAGAAACATGGGCACACACACACACACACACACAGCTGAGTCATCGAGCCCAGATGTCTTAATTTGGGTCTTCACCTACGTTCAGCTGAACAACCCTCGTTAAAAAATGATTCAACACACACTCATAGCAGGCACTGAAGAACCTTTGAATATCTCACACACACAATTGTCATGAACTTACTTGAAAGTATGCACATTCTTTAACGCACATCGGTCTGACCTAATGACCTGTGTTTTCTAGCTGACGGCGGTGTGTCATCATGGGAAACAAATGCTGCATGTGTTATCTATAAACTTCTGATTAACAACAGTGTGTGTGTGTCACAGAACAAACGAGTGTGCACCTCATGATATTTATGGGAACTAGGTTCACACACACACACACACACACAGTGGGTGGAACTATCTTTGTGGGGACCAGTCATTGATATAATGCATTCCCTAGCCCCTTACCCTAACCTTAACCATCCCAACTAAATGCCTAACCTTAACCCTCACCCCCACCCTAACCACAACCTAATTCTAACCTTAATCCTAAAACCAAGTCTTAACCCTTAAACAGCCCTTTACAGTTATGAGGTCCAGCATTTTGGCTTCACAAAGATGTTGGGACCCCACAAGTATACTAAACTCCCGTTTTTTTGGACCCCACGAATACAGTTAAATGAGAACACACGCGCTAATAGTTTTGGGATGTGTGTGCCGCCTGGTTGGCACACAGACGTTTTACAGACGTGTCGGTGTGGAGCAGCGGGGTTACGAGCTGCTTGGTGCTGCCCTATTAAATGCCAGTCTGCGGTCAGACGCTGTGTCGTAATCCACGTAACCCACCCACCATCCATTAGAGAAAGAACAAGAACTACTTTTATGGCTAATTCATACTTATTGCAAGAAAACAAGTGTTGGTTGTTTGGATGACGTAGTGATGTTGGCCATTTTTTTTTCCATGACCAAAACTTTCCACTGATCTTTACCAAAATGATGTAGTCAAGCCGTGCTAAATGAACAGTAGATACAGTGTACAGTCACATCTGGAGTTATAACATCAGGTCATATTTTTCAATCAGTAACATACCAGGGAATTGGATTAAACACACCACAACACTACCAATGAAAGTCCAACCCCCACCTGTAGCGCAATGCTTACTGATGGCCAGAGAGTCAAAGACTCATCTGAAAAGGAGGAACTAACGTTTAGTTAAATGACTCAGAAATTACAACAAATGAAGCCAACGGCTTGTCATGAATAATGACTCAATTACCCTCGCCAAGGAGGTCATGGTTTCGGTTTGTCTGTCTGTTTGTCAGCCAGATTACAGAAAACTACTGGTCTATTTCTTTAACAAGGTAAGTCAATTGAGAACAAATGATCATTTGGTCTGACAACCTGTCACATTCCCACTGTCCCACATTCATGTCTGGAAGCTGCCGTGTACAAGCAGTCGGATCTGCTGGCGTCTGAGCAGCTCCACTGGAGCGGTCGGGGTTAAGGGCCTTGCTCAAGGGCACCTCAGTGGTGGTGATAAGGACGTTGACAAGTTTTTTCCCCCTCACCTTGGTTCAATCACCACTCAGGTCTGGGGACTGAACCCACAACATCCTGGTCACAAGCTTGCTTCTTTAACCTTGACACCACCACCACCACCACGGCCAAAGGGTCTGATTTTCATCAAACTTGGTGGAAGGGTGAGGCATAGGAGCATAGGCCAAGGAAAGACCCTGACCCCTGACATTTTAGCAGTGGATCTGAATCATGGGCGGATAAAAGAATTATTTGTCACTTTCGTTACCATTGGGGGTCAGGGCATGGCCTTGGTGGAGGTCTGCGCCCACCGAGTGCCCTTCTAGTTTCTTGTCCATGTTATTTTTGCAAAAAAGAGTTCTCAGAGTTAAAGGGTTAGTCAAAACATCCTCTTCTCATCATCTTAAATTACAAAGTGTGCCACCCAAAGTTTCCGAAGAGCTGAGACACTTCATAACTTTGCGCCTTGAACTTTTAACACTCTTGCACATATATGCTGCGCAAAGGATTGTGGGTCAGAATAGCCAGAAAAAGTATGCCGGCTTGCATACGGCATCAATTGGACATCTTGGAATTTTTGGTATACTGCATTTGACCAACAATGCATTATAACAAACTCAATCTTTTTACCGGCCTACTAAACAGTACGGGTATTGGAATGCAGGAAGAGTATTTCTACTTTCAGGTAAAGATCTGAGTCTTCCACCACTGCTAAAGACGCAGAGTTGGAAAGGCAAGAAACTAACAAAAAGATGATAATAGTGAAATGGTCCTGAGACAGGGATCAGACTGTACTACAGGCCTGCTCAAGGGCTCATTAGCAGTGATGTTTGAGAGAAGGGACGTTACCAACTCACTTCCCTCAGGCAAGACACAAACCCACAATAGCAACAACAAGAAACTGAACCATCTTCTCATTGGTCTTCCTGCAGACATGGAAACACACAGTTCTGATCAAATGAAGCCCTAATTAAGTTGTTGCACACCAACCTTGTGGAGCTGCATAAAAAAAAACACATCCTAGTTTTACTCAGAAGTCTTCCCACAAGCCCCGATCCAGAAAATTTGGCGGAAGGGGGGCGGCCACTTTGTACTTAATTAGTTCAAGGAATCGGCATGAGATCCTGTGCTGTTAAACCACACTTAATCACTGACCCGGTACCCCGTGGGCATCCAAACCAGCACAGATAGTTCCCTTCTTCCTACTAAATTTATCCCCAAAAAAGGCCTTCTTCTCGGTTTCAGTATTTGTTTTTCTTTAAATGGCACAGGAGGCTGCACGGTGCAAAGAAACATTTTCCAAATTAGTATGCTGTTTTGGACAATGTTATGAACAAATGTTATTTCTTAGAATGAAAACCTATTAAACTTTTAGGTCTGGATAAACCACAGTTACAAAAACAGCTTGATTAAGCCAACATTCACCAAGTGTTTATTAAAGTGCCCATATTAAGCCATTTTCAGGTTTATAATTGTATTTTGAGGTTGTACCAGAATAGGTTTACATGGTTTAATTTTCAAAAAACACCATATTGACCTGTGTGTTCAGGTCTCACTTCTGTTTCATCTTTGGTGGGAGTCACACATGAGCAGTGGCTAGGATGGCAGGATCAGCTGGGAGACTTCTTCTAAACGAAGGCACACTTCCAACTTTGTGTGGAATACCTGCAGAACAGGGACATGGAAGTAGTTATTTTGGAGATTATGGTGGACTCGTGTGTGCTAAAGTCCCGCAGATTTTGACCAGCTCACCTGGAGACATTAGGCAGAGGACATTCAGAAACCAAGCGTTTGTATAAGTGTGGAAGCAACAGAGACACAAAATGACACCCCAAATCCCAGAAAGGTTTTGTTTTTCATAATATGGGCACTACTACACTCAGATTCGCATGAGGATAAAGTTCATGAGCCGCAAAACAAAAAGCACCACCTGTCAAAACCTCCGCACTAAAAAGAACCGTTTGCCCCATCTGTAACTGCTGAACGTCTCAGTTCTTTTGGTTCCTGCTTTTTTCTGTTTACGGTGGCTTCGGTGCTGTTCTTTTGCCGTTGTTTCCTTCAGCTCTGCCAGGTCATGTTTATTGTGAATTCATCTCCATGGGTCTGGAGCTGCCCAGCTGTTCATTTGGAGCTTACCTCAAACAATGATAAAGTGTGCAAAGCTAATTGGTGCCGCCTGTGATCACAAACCCATTTCAAATTCATTTAATAAAAGCCTTTCCGATGAGCATCTTTTTCCACTGTCAGAACGTCGCTCTGTGAAAGGAGTCCAAACTCATTTAAATATTATTTATCTACCTATTTAACCTCTTAAACCTTACATTACTGCAGTACGTGGCTTCAAACTATCTGCTTGGTTCACACTTAATTGAAACTGTATGATGCCACGATTGAGTGAAAAGTTCAAACCCGACACCCAAACGTTGAGATATGTTGGTGGTAATTTTGTTCTAAAAGGTCAACAATTCACAAATTTACCGTTGCACATTTACAAGAAAAAACTTGCACAGTATTCTGTGAGATCATGAAAAACAAATTGTGCTTTTCGACATGGAAACATCCTTTTACTTGACAATGTTTGATTACCCTCATCCCACCACACACACCGCTGCTTGCTGTGGATCACGCCTGCAGTGACCTGATCAAATTAGACTTGGCTTTTTGGATGTTTGCCATAAAGAAATTTACCCAAAAACAGCCGGACGTTGAAGAAGATCGAGCCCATTTAGTCTACATACTCAGTCGGATGAGGTGAGGTTGTGCACCAGGAACTACATGCATGACTTTATAGAGTTAGAGTACATCCCACTGGTGCTCTCTACAACTTTCATATTGGTAAAGGTTTTCCCCGGAGTATAACCTCCCTCCCCAAGGCTCCATGAAGGATTCATTTGACCTACGACAGCCCTGATACACCGTAGTCTGACTATCTCAAGTCATGCATTTCATTGAAATGAATGTTCAATGTTCGTCCGCCTTTTGTTTGCCTTTAAACTCAGATGTCAAGATCAGTTGACTTGTTTGAAAAAAAAAAGTAAAAACGTTTAAAACGTGTAAAAACAAACGTTTTTCTTTTAAATTTTGTTGTTTTGTTTTTATAATTGTTTATTTGTTTTGTGTATAGTTTTGCACCCATGTCATGCGTAACTCATCTTCTAAAAGAATAAAACCAACTCCTCACTGTCTTTCTCTTCCTTCTCTCCTGTCGTGTGCGTGTGTGTGTGTGTGTGTGTGCATATTCGCTTCCTGTGTCCCACTAAGCCCTTTAAAGCCTAAGCTAAACACTTCAGCTGTAAAAGGTGGTTCCAGGGTCAGAGGAAATTGAAAATGTGTCCGCTAGCACAACCATCACCATCACACACACTGACACACTCTTTTCCTTCCCTCACTGACTGTCACACACACAAGCTCCACTCGGGCTAACTGAGGTAAGCGAGTGTGTCTGTGTGTGTTTAGGTAAAGTGTTAGAAGCTTAAACGGACATCCCTGTGGAATGTAAAGATAAGGCGTCTTTGCTTGTACAAAGAAACGTACACACATGCACACGCACACACACACACACTATCTACAACAACACGAAAGCAACCATTTATCTAACTTACACACATAATGGCATGAACGGGCTAAGCACCGCCAAATATTCCCGCCCCTGACCTGGAATGGGACACTGGTAGTCCGAGACATTATACAAGATGTAGTGGCCTTGGAACTTAATGGATGAGGTCACATAAAGCTCCAGTTGGAGGATAAGTAAACATCCAAAATGCATACAGCTTGTAGGCAAACTTAAAACCTAAAAGTATAGTTTAAGTACCTTTAGACCGAAGAGAATCATTTCAAGCCCCCAGAGAGTGTCAGAGTGTTTTGGAAAAATGGGTCCAATAGGACCTGGAGCAAGTCTCCTAAAGAGGTGTGGCAGTGGAGAAACCAATGAGACACAAATACAGGAAGTTACTCTGAGTTGAGTCTCAAGACACTTTACATATAGGGTAGGTCTAGACAACACTATTATTTAGAAAGACACAACAATTCCAGTAATCCCCCTATGAGAAAGCATTTAGGGCAACAGTGGCGAGGAAAAACCTCCTTTAAGGGAGAAAGCTCGGACAGACCCAGGGTCCTGGTGGGCGGTTGTCTGACGGTGCAGCTTGGGTGTACAAGGTACAGTGAAGATTATAGTAGCAATAAAAATAATGGCATTATGAAAATGGTGTAGCGGGGCACTGCAGGGCCAAGAAGACTGTAGCAGGGCATAGCAGGACCCTGCAGGGCATAGAAGAGTGTAGCAGGGCATAGCAGGACCCTGCAGGGCATAGAAGAGTGTAGCAGGGCATAGCAGGACCCTGCAGGGCATAGAAGAGTGTAGCAGGACACTGCAGGGCATGGAAGAGTGTAGCAGGGTGTAGCAGGGTGTAACAGGGCACTGCAGGGCATAGCAGAGTGTAGCAGGACACTGCAGGGCATGGAAGAGTGTAGCAGGGTGCCGAGCAGATCTACGGTGGCAGCTGCAACCATGATGTAGATGCCAACCTGATCCATGAAAACTGCGAGGTCAAAACAACATAAGGAGTCTGGGGAATACGCTCCACCGAGCTAAGTTAGTGACAAGTCTTTCTGGAGCAAAAGTGCACATAGAGAGAAACAGTAAATACCTGTAATCTGTTACAATTTGTTTTTCTCCCAGAATGCACTGCCACTTACAGCATCTTCCTGTACAACATCAAAACAGTAAAATACTGTGAGATTTTAGCTGTAAATTTACATCAAAGGTTTACAGTGTAGTTACTCTCCACCACTGAGAGGAGATACTGTATGAACGGCTTCATTCTGTCTCTCTGCAGCGCGGAGACGCTCTCCATGGTGCTGACACTCCCTCCACCTCCCCCACAGTGAGTCGTGTCATGAAGCTGTGATTCAGCAGCTCAACTGCTGATCCAAAGGTGAAATGTGAGGACCCGTGTGTCAGGCTTTTTTTGTGAAACCAAAATAAAATCACTGGGATGGTGGCCTCCCAGTCCCACCATCCCAGACAAACTTGAGCTCTTCATACTAACACTAAATGGCCTTTTGTACTCTATAAATGCAGAGTTAATCATTTCCCACGCTGCACAGTTCCTTTTCCTTCCTTTTGAGGGTGTAAGTAACCTTTTGCATAATTTCTTGTTTTGAAAAACAGGCTTATCTGTGTATGAATGTGGAGGATTGTACCTTGAGGCTGTTTTGCTGTCGGATTTACATACATTACATACAGTCTTTGTGTAATTATATATATATATATATATATATATATATATATATATATATATATATATAAAACGCACTGTATGTGCATCTTTGATTCAATGTGTTTTATGTGTTCTATTTCGCTTTGTTAGTTTTAATGTCTAGAGTTTTAACTTTTTCTGTTCTGTTTTTTTGTGGTTTTTCTTTCGTTGCATATATTTCGAAAGGCTGTGCTTTGTTCATTTGTTTTTTTGTGTTTGTGTTTAAGAGTTTATATTGCAGATTTTAACTCCGGAAATTGTGTTTTTGTCTCTCCTTAATTAATAAATGTAGGTAAACTACACTCACAGCTTCTTATTGGCTAGAACTAGACATTGACGTTGTACATGAACTGGGTTAACAAAACGTACCTAAATGAAACAGTAGTACTGTACTCTCTGATACAGGCAAATATATACCTTTAGAAATGTGAATTCACGTACTGAAATATGTCTTCAAAATGGAAAAGTACATAGAATGTGGAATAACTTCCATATGCTGGTGAGGGTTTGGTGCATAATTGATTTTCTGTGTTAAATGCTGCACATATGTGTGTGTGTGTGTGTGTGTGTGCGCGTGTGCGTGTTTGAGCTGTAAGTCTCTGATGGCAATGCATGCCCAAATCTAAATTTCTAATACTTTGACAATGGGGAGACTAAAAATTCACACCATTTACTTAGAGAAAGGAGAAATTGCAAACAATGCTGTCCTTTCTTCCCTCCTCTCCTCTCCTCTCCTCTCCTCTCCTCTCCTCTCCTCTCCTCTCCTCTCCTCTCCTCTCCTCTCCTCTCCTCTCCTCTCCTCTCCTCTCCTCTCTTTCTGGCCGGCTGCCATGTGGTTCTACTCCGCTAGGCGGCAGCATTGAGCCGCTCAGTGTGAGAATGAGTTGGAGACGCTGAAAAACAGAGAAGGGAAAAGAAAGAAAGAAAGAGAGCGAGAGACCTGATGATCTTCAGTGAAATGTCCCAAAGGGCAGACATCCCTCTGACACTTGTTCCTCGTTGTGTGTTGAATTAGGGATAAGGGAAGAAAAGACAGAAAGGAGAAAAGGTGTGAAGTGGGATGTCGAGGAGGGTAAACGGATACTAGGGGCTGAGGTGATGTGAAAGTGACAAAAAGAGGCACAAAAGTGCAGAATAAAACAAAGAAAAGAAGGGAAAACAACAGCAGACTGACCACTGATATCAGAAGGAAATTAGCGTAAACTAAGAAAGAAATTGACTTAATTATAAAACAATGACCTTTTGCAGGTGTGTGTGTGTGTGTGTGTGTGTGTGTGATGCAGCCTGGGTCAGGGTGCCCACTCTGCCTCTCTGTTACGTAACACCACCCATCACAGTCAGAGGACCTAATTGAAGCCAGTCCTTTTCTTTGGAACGGAGGTGGCGTAGCGTCGTGCCGGGAGCAGCCCGACTGTCCCGAGGGGCTGCGTCAGACTGATCAGATTGTGAAGGATTAGGAAGGAAAAGCCGAGGCGAGGACACGTGGGGACGTGTAGCCCGGGGGACGGCGTCTGTTGACCTTTCAGCTACCTGACTCTGGAGTCAGTTGGTTCCGCTTGCAGGTCATCACAGTTTCATTTTGATTCAGGACAAGAGTTGTGAGGCGTGATGAGGGAGCATCGACAGGGGGTTTATACTCCTCAAAAGAAAGAATAGCTCAGATGAAAAAAGCTGTTATATGGTAAAACATGTGAATATTCAGAGGCTGTATCGTGAAGATTAGCAGAGAAGGAAACATTTGGGCGGAAAGAAAGAAAAAGAAAGATAGTCTCTCTGCTGACAGGTCAGGTGCCAGAAAAAGATTAAAAACTGATCAGAGAAAGACAGAATGAAAGAAAGAACATCTTTATAACAAAAAGAATATACAGTAATTAAAACTAAGAAAGAAATAAAGCATTTTCACTCCTACAAGCTGATTTTAGCCATTTGGCACAGAATCATTTTGGAACAAATTATACCATTTCCGGTGCGCGGTCCGTGGTTTGTTTCCCGCGATGCACCGGGAACGAGCACGGGAGGAAACACGAAGATATACAACTGGAGACGCAGTGTATGATCTACAAATACGCGCCCACGTCCGTGCGTAAAGGCACGTCTTGGTTCTTTGGCAAGTTTGGAAAGATCATTTTACAGCAGCAGTTTAATTCCTTATCTGAACCAACTACAATGGGATGTGTTATTATTTTAATAGTGTCTAATGCCTTTAGTGAAAGTGAGGTCGCATCAGTCCTGATGTGTGCGCAGCGCCGTCAGCCTGCAGGTGATAAGTTCAAGAGTGCGCACGTCCTACACGGAGACAGAAGCCATGAAAGCAACTGCAAGCCCGGTTTCTCTCTCTCTCTCTCTCTCTCTCTCTCTCTCTCCTGTCTCTATTTTTCTGGCAGTGGCGCTCTGCCAGCTCCAGCACGCTCCATGCCTCCTCTCCTCTTGCGCCGCTCGCCGCTCACTTTACACCACCCCTCCTTCTGAGAGGAGAGAGAAGGAAGAGAAGGGAGGGGAAAAGGGAGGAAAAGGAGGAGGAGAGAGGGGGGTCCTCCATGAGCTAAAAGAGGTGGAGCAGAGGGGAGGGATGGAGGGAGGAAGGGGGGGAGGAGGAGGGGAAAGAGAGGGGA
>NC_048425.1:2293419-2295871 GCF_013103735.1 Etheostoma cragini
CCCCCCCAAACCAAGTATTTCCATCCCTGCGAGAAGTTTTAAAAAGTAAAGCCCTTGTTTGTTCCAGGGCTCGGCTTCACTTTTTCCACGTGTCCCACGGTGTCACAGCTTCTGACACAAACGTGTCACCTTGAGATATTTTTTTGCCTGCCTTCAAATTTCAGACTTTAAAAAACAACTACTTTATTTTAAGTCAGTGAGCCACAAACGAGACCAAAGATGAGATTTCAAACATCAGGACAGTCCCCAGTCTTGAGTGATTGTTGTTCTAAATGCTTAAATCACTAAAACAAAGTGAGTTTTGATGGTTTTTATTTTTTCACTTTACAAGCTGAGTAGTGATACTGAAGATCCGGGGGCGCGCCTGGCAGCTCCGCTCACCTGCCGCATCTCCTCCACTCCGCAGAGACTTTTACTTGCACTTTTTTTTACGCACAGAAACGCCACTTGTGACTATTTTAAGAGAGAGATCCTCACTATCTGAAAGAAAAAATCGGACTCCACACATTTCATTCATTCTGACAACACAACCGCCTCGGCTTTGGAGTGCGTAAAGGAGCATTGCACTTTTTACGCACACCGAACTTGAAAATCTAACTTTTGAAATTACACGGAGGATCCAGATCTACACTTTTTTTTTGTCACGAATACAAAGATTAAAGACACTTCCGCTGTGCCCCAGAGAGACCACCGGGATTTTCATCGCCATGCTGTTCGACACTTTCGACCTCATCTCGGCTCTGGCCACTCTGGCCGCGTGCCTGGTGTCCATGGTCCTGCTCCTCGCCGTCTCCCAGCAGCTGTGGCAGCTCAGATGGACGGCCACGCGGGATAAAAACTGCAAGCTGCCCATGCCCAAAGGATCCATGGGCTTCCCCTTCATCGGCGAGACCTGCCACTGGCTCCTGCAGGTAAGCGCGCCCTCGGGGCGAGGAGGGGGGCTTGGCAGAGCGCGACACGGTGTCTGGGTCAGCGCTGGCTCCGGTGTCTGCCTGTGGGATTATTCCGTGTATGATGAAATCAGTCTAATCCATTTGCCTTCTCGATACTTTAAGACTTTCCAGACTTTTATTTTGCATTTTCCACTCTAAGTTCATTCATCACACTTTTACTCGTTTTCACTGGGTACCCTGTGCGCTGCTTTAACGGATCTCTCAACTTACTGACGAGTTCCTCTGCGACGGAACAGTGTGATCTTGATATCGACTAGTAGACAGCCCTTTCACCACCAATATTGCACTTTCTTTAACCCTTTCACATATTTTGCCATATGCGTTGCATGTACCAATACAAGCATCTCAGAAAAATCGGATTTGTGCATTTACCCCCATCAGATTACAACTTGTATCATTACGGCTCAACATCCCAAACAACATATCATAACGTTACGTTTCGTCTCAGCCCGATTATCTACATAATGCCATGAAATATGAGTCTCTATATATATTTCAGCTGGTTCATCCTCCTCATCCTGCGCGCCTGGGATGCACACAGAGCGACTCTAGTCAGCGCGCTAGCCAGCCACAGACACACACACACACGACCATCAAAGACTTTCACTTCACTTTTGATTAGTTCATAGCCCTTCAATCTCCCTCTCACTCTACTGTGGCTCCATCAGGCTATCCGATCAGTTTTATTATCTCAGACGGGACATGTTGGGTCAGCCAACTGCGGCGCGACTTTCCCTGCGCGGAGAGGTCGAGCAGCAGTCAGGCTGATAGACTATCGATCATATCTGATAGGCTGGCAATAAGTGGCGGCGGGAGTGTCTGTGCAGGAGTCAAATATAGAGTACAATATAACGTCTGGCTATTTACCTGAGATTTCAAAACAAAGTCGAATGTTTGATATGCAAAAAATGACAAGAACGTGATTGTTAAGGGACATTAGTGTAGAGAGAGCAGTCATGTGTGTTAAGGAGTAAATGGTTAAGGTGAGGGTAAAGTGCACACAGCGCACAGACTCTTGTATTTCCCTCCTCCTTCTCCTCTCTCCCCTTTCTCCTCGCTGGTGAATCCAGACGCAGCAGCTCTGCTCCCTGCATCCAAAAAAGACGCAGAAATCACTCAGTGACCGAGATTCCCCCTCTTACAATCTGACTGACTGACGGCGTGTGGTTGCAAAAAAAGGAAAAACAATCCTGTCCTGTGTATATGTGTATTGATGTGAGTTTTTAAGCTCTCGGTGACAGTTATGGGTCATTTGTTGGTGAGATGCTTCACTTTTTGCTTCCAAACTTAAGGAATTGATCTTCTGCAGAGCATGCACAACATATTTGCTGCTAATCAATCAGAAAAACATACCCTTTATCCTTTGAATGCTGGAATGTGCCTGAATCTGTGCGTAACGTTTATGTTTAGAGGGAAAGAAAGAGAAATGTGGACAAAAAAGGGAGTTTATCAGCTGAGAGAAGAAAGCTCAGGTTTACAGTTTGACCCCCCCCCCCCCC
>NC_048425.1:2295971-2329916 GCF_013103735.1 Etheostoma cragini
GGAGGGAGGGAGACTGGGGGGTGTTAGGCATGTCAGTCAGAGAGAGGAATGAAAGGCTGAGTGTGTCTATCCTTATGAGGACCAAATGTCTTTACAAGCAGAGCAAAATCTGGAAGAATCTACAAAGTGAAGTGAGCTTCGGTCGTCCTTTGACCGAATCTTAAAGTGAAGGTTAAAAGGTCAATGTAGTCAATTAAATGCTTCATAGATACTGTTTTACTGTATGTGTGAGAGAGACCGAGATGCTGCTCCTCTGCGCTGTGGGAAAGTGAGACAGACAGAGATGGAGATCTGACGGGACCCTCTGGCTCAGATGCTGTTTTATGTCTGAGCTACCAGTCTGCTGCTTGATAGCTCGCAGAGACTACATGTCTCAAGGGGGGGGGGGGGGGCTACAAATATGCCAAGAACTGAACAGCATTTGACTAAGTTCAAGAATTTTAATGTTTTGTTGCAAAATGATTAAGAGTATCAGAAGAAAAGAAAGGAGCTGCATACAGTGCATTTGATTTATTTCACTTCACAGTTTAGAGGCTCCAGCACACATTATTTTTTGAGACAGGATCTCCTTCATGAAGGTTAAAGGGCTCTACTTACTTGCAAGCTCAACATATTGAACTTATTAGCAAAAAGTTGCTCATTTACACATCCAGCAGTGAAAGAATAACATCTGGAGTCCTGTCGCCCAACACTTATTCTCTTTTAGCTCTGTTTTGGTCTCCACCAACTCATAAGGGAAATATCTGTCTCTTTTGCTGCTAAACGCTCCGCTACTGTGTCTAATGTTTGCTGCTGAGCAGGTGGGTTTTTACAGCCTCTTTAAGCCTGGAATTGCATTGGTTTTACTGTTTTTGTGTGTTAATTCACGGCATTTAGGCTCTCCTGACGTATATCACGACGTAGTATGAAGATCGTCAAAGTCCTCGTAGAAAGAATTTTGATCAGGAGACTGCTTTTTGTGTCCAGTGTGATACCAAATCAGTCGGCTGACCCTGGGCAGAAAAGGCCATTGGACTGATCAGTCTCCCAGTGTTGGTCCAAAAAATCTCTCGGAACACACCAAAGCAACGAGACGGAATATGTCTTCATAACAGCAGGCGGCACTGATGTGTATTGTCGCCCAGAAACGAAAACCGGCAGCTGATTGGACGAACGGGTCATGTGGGCCTGGTTTCTCCAGAAATTCAAAGCCAGACTGTCATGGCGGCTTGTTCAGAATAGCTCATATTTTACTAAAATAGTTCACCGAAATGTGTTTCCGAAACCATTTTAAGAGAGAAATTGGCCATGAATCGTCATTCCAGATCGACAAAATTTTTTTTTGTCAGATTCTGAGAGACTCTAGTCACGCTCATCCCGCTCCTCGTTTTGGGGTTAGCACTCCACCAACCAGATTGGTAATTTGAGTCTGACCGCCGTCAGTGCCCGCCTTCCAACCGAGCATGTCAGGTCGGCCAAAATGAAGGCCGCCGGCCCCCCCGATGGACGATGGCACGGAACACACCGAACAGACTGGAGTCTGACACCAGATTGTCTGACAGCCAAACATCGGGTTAGTGCGTCAGCGCGTGTAAACGACATGAAATAGAGTGAAAAGCTTAAAATACGTAGACGGCCCACACAAAATAACCCCTAAAAGTGACTATTTACATGCCTTCCCATGAGGTCACGCTGGCTTTTTGGTTGAAAACATTCCTTCTGCAGCCAAAACAACAACAACATGAGAGCCGTGAGAGTCAACCAGAACAGTAAAGTTGGGTGTTTGTGATTGAGTGAAATGTTGTAGTTTCTACATCGATCTGCACATCAACATTTTCTGGATGTAAATTTATTGGCAACAAGCCGACAAAACATTTTTCTTGCATCCTGAATATATTCCAACTTTAATTATCTTCTATTGTCTTTTAGTCTGTTACTCCTGCTCCTCTTTTCTCTGAACGTCTCTTCCGGGTTTCCCACAAAAACTCTCCTTCTGTCTTAATGTGTGCGTATGATATAAATGTATAACAGTATATTTTTAACTCCACCTCCCAGAAGCCCATATTTGTGACACATCCATTTTGAAGCGATCTGCAGTTAGAAATAGTTTTACAGTCACTCTGCCAGAAACCTGTCTGCTCTCATTAGGAGCTGAAGCTTTCAAAGGGACGGTGCCAGCAGGAGTGTTACTACCGAGCAGACACACACACACACACACACACACACACACACACACACACACACACACACACACACACACACACACACACACGTGTACATTTAAATGTCTAGAGTCATACAAATAAATGAATCCATACAAATCTATGAACATGCTTTCACTACACGTAAAATACCTTTTTATTAAGTATACCAGACGGAAAGTGACAGCACTATTCTTCATAGAAATACTAAAAAATGTGTGTTTTTGAGTCATAACAGCGTGCTAATTAGCTTTTTCAGTTTTGTTGCTTTTTTGACAGGTTGAAGAGTAATGTGTAAAAGTTTAACTCCAGTCCACACATTTTGCAGTCTAAAGTAATATAAACAAGTCCCAAACTCCTGCATTCCTTGTGGCACAGTCCGATTTGATTTGACAGATAAAACTCCGGGACCTTGAAACTTCTTCGCCAAGACAAAGGTCAGGCTGACACAGTGCTTTCTAGACAGCAACATGCAAACCGCATCCAGAATACACAATTCTCTACTTCAGCGCATTGTAGGACTTGTGTTGTTTGTACTGAAGGGAAGCAGTTACCTTCTGGTGCCACATGGGGTCCCCAAAGTGCAAAATTCCCAGAAGTGGCTTGAAATTAATTGATGGTATGGATTCACATTTAAAAACTTTGGGATTATGTAACTGTTACCAACACAACGATCTAGGATTTCTGGGTAAAAAATTGGGTAAGTTCTTCAAACTTAGCACAACACGAGTTTACTTGATATCGACACATACTAATGCTTTTCTCTACAAGGGAAACCTATTGCCTATTGTGATACACACACACACACACACACACACGTTGTTCTTCTGTCTGCCAGCCTGTTTTCTTGTCTCTGTCCTTTTTGTAGTGATGAAGTGTAAATGATGGTGGGCAGAGTAATAACAGTCTGCAGACCAAACACTCTCTCATCTTTCACAGTGATGACAGCTCTCTCTCTCTCTCTCTCTCCTTCCCCACCTGTCCTGCTGCCCCCTGTTCTTTCCTATGGCACTTTTACAAACCAAAATCCTTGTTATTTAACAGGCAGTAAAGGAATCAACACGAGGTAACGACTTCTTTCTAAGGATGAATTTGTCCTTTAATCTCCATCTGTGCCTTGTGACGCACCTGAGGTGCCTTCAAGTGCAGTTGTTCTTATGAGAACAGTTCATTTGAACAACCACCTAATGTGGTTTTCAGCACTTTGCCAGTGGAAAGTTTCTGACAGTTTCGACGTGTGGACGTACACAGTAACGTTTCGAATGATTTGATTTTTTTTTTTCTGCATTTGAACACTTTATTATTTAAAACTACAAAAGTATTGACATATTTGTTTAAAAAAAAAAAAAGCTAACAATACAACTTCTACTTTTGTCATCAGTGCGACAAAGTCATCGGCTCTCACAAGTAAGTACATAATACTTTCATTTGTTCGTGAGTGCTGATAACTTTATTTCTCAGGACTTAAACACCTTTGGGTATTCGGCTTTCCAGAATACAATGTCACGGGTTGCATGTGAACTCAGCGGAAACACACGGCCAAGATGCACTTGCTTTAGGTTTCTAAGTTAAACCTCCGTGCATGTTTAAGCATTTGCCTCCACCATTTTAAATACAAAAACCTGACATTCTCGAACCTAAAAACACTCTTATTGTCCTCAACCATTTGCGAAAGCTGGGAAAACATCTTACACCAAAATGTCAAAAAAACACGTAGTTATTGTTCTGATTTCTATTGTTAGCCAGTTTATGTGTCATGATTAATTGTCAATTTAAGCATTTAAATGTATCTAATGTTTGTTTTAATGTAAACTGCTTCAAAGGAAATATTAATATCCTTAAACCCAGTGCTCCGTTTCTCACAGACTCTCCATGATCTAAAAAAAAAAAACACTCATCGTGACCAAACCTTGTTCTAAAGTCCATCGTTATATGTTCTGCCGCGTGACAGCCAATCACCTCGTAGCCTTTGCTGGTCCACAGCAAATGTGTGGTCTTTTGTTTTTTAGGGGGATTGTTCCTTTAACCAGCTCAGACAGAGCGGGGATTGTAAGGCCTGGTGGCTTCATCTATATAGCAATGTTCCATTACTGCGGTCCAGCCCGCTGTGTGCTGCATAGCTGCGGTTACACAGTCCTGAGGCGCACACACACACACA
This sequence comes from Etheostoma cragini, assembly GCF_013103735.1. NCBI lineage: Eukaryota > Metazoa > Chordata > Actinopteri > Perciformes > Percidae > Etheostoma > Etheostoma cragini. Next base: position 2,300,310 of record NC_048425.1, read on the forward strand.
CACACGGTCGATGGAAATACTATAAGTACATGAGCACACAGTCACATAACATGCAGCATGTATAGAGCATGTAGATGGAGTATGCACACTAGACTAGACACACATACACGTGTAAGCTCAGACAGCTCATATTGCAATGCCAAATAATTAACTCTCTCTCTCTCTCTTTTCCTTTTCTTTCTTTCTTTCTTTCTTTCTACAAGAGTGGCAGGGAACTGGCAAATGTGTGTTTGTTGCAGCAGTGATACATAGTTCATTGAGCGGGCACAAGGGGCAGCCCTTTATGTGTGTGTGTGTGTGTGTGATATAACAGTGTTAACATTCAAGGCAGGACCCTTGAACCACTAAGGACTTGATCTTCTCACATCCCTCTAACCTGTTTCTTAAGCTTCCCTCCATCTTTTCTGCTCGCCACTCTTATTTCTTCGAGCCTTTGTTATGTCATTTATTGACGGACGATTGGAACTTTTCTGTCATTCTTGTTTGTAAAAGTCGCTGTTAAAGTTTTGTATTTAAGTTTTCCCATTGCGTTTTGCGTCGTTTTATCTGTCCACCGCAACTATCGCTCCCGTTTTTTCTTTCACCATCTCCTTTTTTCTCTCTACTGTCTCTTCCACCTCTTTTACAGTCACATCCCTCCATGTTTCCGTTCTCATCTTCCACTTTTGTTGCTGCATCTTTTTCGCAGAAAGGACTGAGCGACAACAAGAGTACCTTAATCCATCAACTTTTTATTTGCTAAAAGCATCATCCCCATCTAGGTTTTTATCATTCTCCCTCCTCTTCCTCTCCATCCATCCATCCATCCTCCTCTTGTTCAGATTAGCAGGAGGTGCTGGCAGCGCCCTGTCTCGCCCCTTCTTTCACCCCGAGAACACACTGCTCCCTCCTCCAAACACTCTTGTCCCGGGCCGAGTATAGAGCACAATGTTAAGCTCTCTTTCTCAATGAGTGTGTGTGTGTGTGTGTGAGTGTGCAAAAACTGAGAATAAGGCTGAAATGATTCATTCTTTAAATTGTAAAAGGAAATCCTATAAAAAAAGAAGAAAATCTCAAACACATACTTTCTTTTTTTCAAAAAGTAACTGCAGTAATTTCCTAAAACAGCTGGGCACTATTTGTCACTGTTTTCAGCGGCGGATTAACACGTTTGCTGCTGTGGTATTTCCAGCAGCAGGCCTGACTACTGATGTGATTTGAATAGTTTTTGGACATCAATGGAGCTCCATGGCATATTCGATATATATATATATATATATATATATATATATATATATATATATATATATATATATATATAAGATATATGAGGCTTTGGATACACACTTGTTAGTCGGATCAGTTTGCTTGTAGTTGAGGTGTATGTGTGTGTGTGTGTGTGTCTCGGTACTAGCTGGGGTCCCAGGGTGAGTGCTTAGAGAGTTTTGAACAACCATAATCTCCCTTCCCATAATGTCCCCGGGTCAGGGGCCAACCCTCTCTCTCTCTCTCTCTCGCTCTCTCTCTCTCTCTATTCTCCTTGCTTTTTGGCTGAACTATCTGAAGCCCTCCTTCGTTAATCCGTCCTTTTCAAAACAAGCATCTCTCCGCCTCCTCTGCCACGCTCTGCGCTCGCTTTCTCTCACTCGGTTTTTGGCGTTTACCTCTTCAACACTTTCTCTTTTTAAATTCTTTTCTCCCCTCCTCCTCCCCTTCCTCCCCTTCGTTCCTCCCCTTCTTTCCTTTCCTCCCATCCTACTTTCTTATTTCTTCTCTTTCATCTTCTCTCTATGTCTCTCTGATGTGGTAGCGTGACCGCAAAGGGACGGGGATCATTGTTAAGTCGAGGACCTATCGCACCATTCCAACATTATTCAAGCACACACACACACACACACACACACAGGTTCCTTGGTATCTCTGGCACCGGCTGAATGATTGACAGCTGAAAAGAAAGAAGGAATTCACTGCCTTGGACCTAATTTCCTTACTCTCTTGTCCTTCTCTGCTGCTTTTTCTCTTTTCGTGTTTTAAGCTTTATTTTAGTTGCAGTCCTCAAAATTAATGATTTAGTTTTAAATCAAATTTGTTTCTGAGCCGCCCTTTTCGCTCTAAAAAAGTCAAGCTCTATGGCCAACATTGTGGCTCCTATGAATTTTCTTTTTCTGTCAATGGCTTTTCAATGCTTCAGCTTGATGCTATGACAGTTTCCCGCCCTTTCCGATAAGGTTGGACTCGCCTGTTCCTTCGCGGCCTTCGCACCAAGCTGACGAAGATCGAGTGATGCGTCATCTGACGATGTTTTTTTTTTTTCTTCGTCTTTCCCGTGGTAAAAGTTGGCCAACGCTTCAGTAGATGCCTGCTCTGCACGTACCTTCCGCAACTGAAATAAAAAGGGAAATAACCACTTAGTTCCCTTTAAATACATTTAAATTTAAATTGAAACACATTTGTCTTGCTCCAACTTTTTTTCAGCAGAAGAGTTTCTGCAGTATTTTTAAACGGGTTACTTTTGACTCACAGATAAATCCAGAAAATATGGTTATACATCATGCACTTGTTACATGCGTAGAATATATCCGTTGTACAATACCGTACATTGATTTGGCAGAAAGCAACTTCCATGTGCGGAAAAAAACAAGATATTGTAAATGTGAGTGTACTCGAACATTTACTGTACGTATGCAACCAAAAGACTTTCAACTGAAACGGCAACATATTTGACAATTTATTACCACAAAAAAATCTCACTTCCAAAATGCTTTCATCCTCATGATGTCCCCTTTTTCATGCAAACTATCAGCAGGATCTGAGCACTGAATGACTCCTTGATTCCTACTTTGTTGCTGTCAATCATTTCCTGCTTCTGCTTTCCTATCAGCCTCTTTTTCTCCCTCTACGCTCTGTCTGTACCCTAATATTTCTGTTGTGGGACCCTTTCTCTCCCACTCCACACATTCTCGCTGTCACCCTGGTTAGCCGGTGGGAGTGTGTGTGTGTGTGTGTGTGTGTGTGTGTGTGTGTGGGTGCTGGTCGAGCCGCAGCGTTGATCTGAGTAAACATAATTAGCTGTGTTTTTTGTCTTGCTCTAATAAAAGAGTCATTTGTTGGACATTTCCACTGCGCTACAAAGAGGACATTTATAAGCCGGGGCCCTAGTTGCCCCCAGGCCAACCCCAACAGAACAGACGGGGTTATTTTTAGCATGGCCGGCGCGCTAGCTAGCTCTGCTCGGACACAGTGTGTGTGTGTGTGTGTGTGTTTTGGTGTGATAGAGAAGAGTGTTTGTAGAGAGAGAGAGAGAGAGAGAGAGAGAGAGAGAGAGAGAGAGAGAGAGAGAGAGAGAGAGGTTGGTGACTCAGATTTTCTGTGATTGTAGTGGCATTTGTCAGAAACCTTGAAAAGTGTCTGTGAGTCTGCAAATGTGAAATGAAAGGGTTTATGTGTGTGTATGTGTGGGTGTGTGTGTGCGCGTTTGGATGGTGTGTGTGGAAAATCCTAACGGAATCCTTTATTGAGGTTCTTGTAAAGAATATGTTAAATCTCTGTTCAAAAAATATAAAAGGCAGTCTGTAGATCGCTGGGTACCAGAACAGTCGTGTCCAGACTCTAGACATTGCCCCCCCCCCACCCACCCACACACACACACACACAGCTGAAGCACTATATTTTAGGGATATTCTCTCACTTTGTTATTAAAGACTTTTTCTGACCCTTGCTGGTGTGTGCATAGCCTTTAACCTTGAAACAACCTTCATTTTGTCCTCCTTCTGGCCTATAACATAACCTCAACTCTGACCCTTAACCTTACCCTGCTGCTCTGTGCAGTAGTCTATACCTAATGACGCCTCGGGGTCCAGTTTTAAGGTGCATATGCTGATCTTTACCTACTCTACCAGCACCGTTTAAAAAAAGAATTGTTTACCTCAAAGTGAAGAGAGGGTATTTAGGGAGCGAGACGTCCAGAAAGTGGTCGACTATACAGACAGTTTTTTTGGAAAACTGAGTTTATCTTTGCATATTTGCTTTGGGTGCTTGCCGGTCTCAACAAAAAAGACGTTGTCATTGCATGCATCTACAAAAAAAACTGAGAATACTAAAGAGTGAAGAAGTAGAAAAACGTAGTTGTGTGTTTAAAGTGAGAGATTTGGTGGTGTTACCCCAGATTTAAATACGGCATGGGGCTTTTTTATTACACCCTTGGTGGCCCTTTCATCAGAGTAAACGTATAAAAAACATACATGCAAGTTAACAGAGAAGGTAGCAGCTGTTGCGTTTTTAAACGTGTTATATTTAAGTATGTAATTACACACAACTTGGTTGAGCTGTCAACTGGCAACCTACATGAAGTTAATATGACTTTACTCTGATGAGACGGAAATACACTTTAATAGAGCAGTTATTTTTAGCAAAGACAAATTTAATTTCACATCATGTCACTAACAAGTTTTTAAATGAAATTGAAAAAAAAAATAGACCATGGTGACTTCTTTTGTTGTGTTTTGTTGCCCATTGCATCTCTTTTTGCTATCATCATGCTGTTACAGTAGACAAAATCCGCATTTCGATTGGAAAACCATGTTTCATGGGACATTTAATTTGCACTCATCTTTGCTGTGAATTGCAGCGATGAAAAGAAGTCAAAATGAAATAATTCAACGCTGGCTTTAGATTCACAGTAAGTACTGCATCTTAAGTGAATAACAGCAGCAGCACGTACAAACAAAGAGCACAAAACTCATGTGACGCTGCAGTTTAACGAAAGGAAAAGCAAAAACCGTGGGAGTGCGCCCTGAGCCATCTGATTTCTGGCTTTGTTCAGAGACTTTTCACATTAACAACGAGTGACTGCTGGAAACATACACATGCATACATCATGTTTTGTGCCTCCACAGCCAGCTTGAACTTCTCTTAGTTGCTAGGTAACACATCCACATGAAAAAAGGCTTTAAAACGTTATGCCCTCCATCATAGAGACAAACCTCTTTATGGTTTTCAGCTCACATCAGAGTTTGTTGCCTGTGACCTCGGCGGTAAAATCAGCCGTAATGTTGTGGTAGCAATTTGGGTTTCTCTTTTTTTTTTTTTTGTGCAACTAAATGAGTGTTTACAGTGGAGGCTCCTTCGCTTCACTGAACTTTGGAGGGAAAATGTGTGTTTCGGCCTGCGCAATCAGTGTGAAGCTGTGACGCCCGCGTCTCAGCAGCGACGTCTGCGACCCAGTGTGCATGTGAGTGTGCGGCTGTGATCCCGTGTGCGGTTTCGTACGTGTTCTCCTGCGAGAGAAGTGTGGCGTCATTACATCACAACTTTTCCATGCTTGCTCTGTGTGTTTTGCCAGAATGAGAGTAGAGAGAGGAGGAGGGCGTACACTTCTCACCTTTTACGCTAAATGTCATCCAGACCACACCCCTGGCGCGCACACACGCACACGCACACGCACACACACACACACACACACACACACACAGATTATTGTGGTGTAACTTTTTTGTACTGCACAATTATTTTCTAGGACCAATACAGAATAAAACCATCCCTATCCGGACATAATGTGTGTGTGAACAAAATAATAACAAAATAGACATAAACGCACGCACACACACAAACACACACACCCACACACTAACACACATACACAAACGCAAAAGTAAGCAATCGGCCCAATCTGATGCTGTATCTTGGAGTGTGAAAGGGAGCCTTGTCTGGCTGCCTGAGGAACTCCCTTTGAATTGGACTGTGTGTGTGTGTGTATCTGTGTGTGTGTGTGTGTGTGTGTGTGTGAGAGAGCAGGCCTGCCAGGCAGACATACTTAACCACTCTACATCCATGTGGCAGCAAAATGTAGCTTGGAAAACAACCCCACTCTTACACACACACACACACCCTGAGGGCTCCAGAGGCCAGCCAGCAACCTGGTGTGTGTGCTAATGTGTGTTTGTCTGAGTGTGTGTGTGTGTGTGTGTGTGTGTCCACAGTAAAAAGAGGAAGTGTACAGGAGCTGTGAAAATAGTTTGGGTCAACAGTTTTTTGCCCAGACAGATGGACAGCGACAGTAAAAGAATTCGACAAAAGGTGAAGGATAAAGGAGGGATTGTGTCTTTACAAATCTTAAAAGAAAAGTCAACCTCGCAGGCAACATTTACGCGTGCGTATTGAGTAAAACTTTGAAGAAAAACTTGAAAAAGAAATCACCACAATGCAGCGTGTAGATAAAATAATGTCAACACCTCATGAAAAGGTCTTAACATCTGAAGTAGCTTAAGCGCAATGACAAACTACAGCTACAGAGGTGGGGCGTGTTGGGCTGGATGCTAATTAGCAGCATTTTTCATCCATAAAAGCAGTCTGGCAATCAGAGTTTTCAAAGCAACATGAAACAACTAACAGAGCTGCAAAGAGGCTGAAGCATCTGTCCTCAATTTGGGCCTTAGTTCACACAGAGAAACCTTAAGATGGGAGGTGCGTCGCAAATAGGGGAGACAGAGATGAGCCGCAACTGCCAGGAACAAAACGAAAGAGTAGACTGCAGAAACACTCTCACCTTGCTTTCTGCAACAAAGAAAACCCGCAGTCGTTTTTTGCACGTATCCGTCGGGACAGCTACAAAACGTTTCTGCGAAGACATTAGTCTTTGTATGAATAAACATGTGAAATTGTAAAATACAGAAACAAAGTGAAAAAGATGTTGATTTTGCAAAACTCTGGATTGCATTCAATGAGGACATTTTCGATGTTCATTTCCAACAGCTTTAAAATTCTCTCTTTCTCCAACACCTGCGCAAGGCAACTGTGGTGTCGTTAAGGTTGGGGAAACACCGTTGTTATGACAAAGACACGATGGTTAGGGCCGGGAAAGATCGAGCTTCATGCTCTGTGACAGGGAATGAAATGCTGTTTTGCACAACCTCCACACCCTTACTTTTCCACCTCGCCATTTAAAGCTCTAGTGCATAACTTTTTGATTTATTATTAAACATCCGTTACATTCAAGCCGTGGCTAAATGAGTTGCTAGAAAGCTAATTAAGACTATCAGCCCCACACAACTCTCTCTGGATTTCTCAGTATGGCTGTGTTCAGAAGATTGCGTCGTCAGGTGACTTTCACATGCAGAAACTCCAGTGATGAGTCCATCATGGTTTATTTATCCTCCGTGTCCTTGGCTACAGTAATGCTGCATTCATGCCACCTGGGAATATCCGGGATCGCCCCCGTGATTATGTTGTTTTTCCGACTGCCAGAGCTCACATGATCGGGATGCGTGTTCTTCTTTTCTGTTATATTGGCGTTTGGCATAACAACTTGTTGCATTTCTGCCACCAACTGTTGGGCGTAGCGTAGAGTATCAGAAGTAGAAAAAACATGAATACCACAATAACAAAGGACACCCCAAAGCTCTTCAATTATTGCATTATATATAATGCAATAATTATATAAATATATTGCATTATTTTCCTCACTACAGTTTGTACAAGAGCTCAAAACACGGGCCTACTTGACTTGAATTGGTTTACTTGTTACTGGCAACAGCACACAACTTTCATAACTGATTTAAGGTACTCTGTTGAAACCAATGGACGACTGCAACCTAAATCAATAGTAAATCAATAAACTTTCACACATTGGAACAATTGTAGGCCGTGTTTCTGCACGTCTGTTGTCAGCAACGCGTCACCAACTGAGAAACTCTGCTAGCTAATCGTAGCCCCAGTTTCTTGGTTAGGTTTCATAAAGCATCCTGGTTTGAGTTAAAATATTAGTCAGTACGTTATGGAATTTCAAAGAAGTCAATATTGACTTTTGGTTTGACACGGGACACGGCCTGCTGGGTGAGAGTACTGTGTTTGCTAGAGGCATTCATCCACCCCGACCTCCTCTCACTCTTCATACGTCATCTCACAGCGTCGGCAGCAGCCAGGAGAAGCTTTAAATCCTGTCATCCACAGGAGAAAAAGATAAAAGTGATGAAGATAAGGAGAGAATGGATAACAGTTGAACACACGCTGAATGTTCCAGCATTAAATCTACATACTCTGCTCATATTTAGTCGATACTTCCATTCAGAGTGACTTCCAGCAGCTGAGCAGGTAGTCACCGTTTGTGTTTCCTTCATGTTTTTAATTGTTCTTGGCGACTGAAGCAGTTTTTTCCCCCAATTGTAATAAATGTTTCAAGGACCCACAAATTACTCCGTAAACCAGAATCACCATGAGGAGTTGGGAAATTTGCAGCTTCATTCAGTTGAACGCTGCATAAGATGAAGCTATGTTTGCGCGCACACACACACACACACACACACACAGACACACACGCACGCACACACACACACACACACACACACACACACACACACACACACACACACACACACACACACACACACACACACACACACACACACACACACACACACACACACACACACACACACACACACACACACACATGCACACGCACACACACTAGTGCTGTGAGGTGTGTCTCAAACAGGAAACAAACTACCTGCTAAAATTAGTCCCTGAAAGAAGTCTGCATTCACACGCAAATACTGCACATAACTGAACACACACATCCAGGACTCAGAAGCGCGCTCTCTCTCTCTCTCTCTCTCTCTCTCAAAGACACACACACACACATACTGAGGGTTTCCAGTAGTGTGAGGGTTACAGTGGCCCATCATGTTATTTCCCTCCACAATAAAAGGCGAAAAAGAATGAGTGAAGTTTGCTCTTATCTACATCATTTAAAAAAAGAAAACACTCAACAAAAAAGCGGAAACAAGAGACAAGTGAAACCAAACTGTTTTACAGCAACTCACAGTACTGCTTCTTTAACACAAATGTTTACATATGTCACCGGTGTGTGTGTGTGTGTGTGCCCCTCAAAGTCATACATATCTCTTTCCCCATGAGTAAACTGGGGTCAAACCAGTTAGTGTTGTCACGGCAATTTGCAGTTAGGCCTACGCGTGTTTGTTTGCTTTGCATTTTATGAATTCAGAGTGTGTGTCTATCTGAACATGCATGTGTGTTTTTACTGTATGTGTGTGAATGCTGTGTTTGTCTGCAAGGGTGGGTGTGTACGTATACATGTGCGTGTGTGTGTGTGTGAGTGTAACACAGTAAGCCGCCCCTCCGGCTGATATATATTCTTTTCATTTGAAACAACCCATTTACAGTTCTGGGGTCGTCTCCCTCTCGCTCGGCTGTAACCCGGACCATTAAGAGGTCAGCGTCAAAGCTGAACCCAGGTCAGCTCGCTAACTGACTCCAGCTCTGGTCCTCTGGGGGTTAACTGACAGCCGGGCTACTCAAGCTGTGGGGCAGGGGCCCGAAATGGTCTGTGTGGCTTCTTCTGGTGGGTCCCAGTGTGAAAGAGGGATTTCTTTCTGTATCCCCTGCAAAGTTGGAACTTTTAAAACATTACTTTTTTAGCATCTTCTGCTACGGTGCATGTGTGCTCCGATTCCTCAAGATAAGATGTCAATTTTGACGTTCACTTGCTTGGATTTTCTGTAAATTCAGGTTGAGTTTCTGTCCTCTGTCTTCTCCTTCTCAGCCATAGGAATGATGGCTATCACTGCTCATGAAAGTAACCCATTCGGTTCTACTTCGTCTGGTTATTCCAGCTGAACTGGAAACATTGTTTACGTTAGTATTAGATACACATCAAAGTGGAGGCAACATTTCAAGAGGTATTAGCTAAAAAGGATGACAAAAATTGGTCCAGTCCCTGAAGAACCACATTAAGATCTTTTTACATTCCATTCTCCTGGTCCTTCTGGACAACAAATTACATTTAGTGTACTGGAAGCCCGGGCTGAAAATGTTTTGAGAACCCTAGACCCTAAACTATGCATCGGTTGATGTTAACGCTGAACTCAGATCACATCCTAAAGGCATCTTGAATCATTTAATTAACCTGGCTTCTAAACATCTGCCGTCCGCTACCTTCAGTCTATACATTTACTTTTGCTCTGGGAGCCGGGATGATAGAAACACCAGTAACTTTTAGCATGTGGGGACTGACCAGAAATGCTCTGTTTGGGCCCCAAACCACAGAGAGAAAATCTACTTTCTCAGAGCTTTCAGAGGTAAAGATCAAAGCTGGAGTGAAGGTTAGATCCTAAAGGCGGTTTTAAATTAATAGCAAGCGTAAAACATCACTCGTAAGAACTATAAAGTGAAACTTTTAAGGTTTTGGTCGGCTTTCTGTCTGGTTTGTAAAATACCGTCAGCGTTATTTGGGCTTGATGGTGTTTTTAGCCTCCAACGTCTCCTTCCAGGCAACTAACCTTAACCCTAAACATAACCATTGCCGCGCTGCCTGCACAGAGACGTTGGGGGCGAAAAAACACCCAACACTGTTATTTGGCAACTAGAGGACGAGGAGAATGGTGATGACGTGAGTTTTGCACTTTTACAAAGACTTTTAAAAGGTAAGAAAGAATAAGAAAGCTGTTGATTTGATACGATACATCGTCAGCTTCTTGACAATACTTAAGTGTTCTTCATAAAAAATGTCCATTCTTATGCGCAAAGTTGCAATTGAGCATTAAAAAAGTGGAGATCAACGGAGAATTCAGAAATACAAATCAAATCTGAAGCAGGAGATGTGGAGGGATCTCCATCAAGCGAAGGGATGAGAAAAGCTCTTCTCTACAGGGGCTGAACAGGGTGGAGTGTTTGGGGATGTCCTCTCACACCTTCACACGTCTCTACTGGTAAAGGGAAATCCACCTTTCAGAAAAATCCTTCACAACTGACCCACACTTTAAAGTTTTAACCCTTTATGAATGTGCAGTATGAATTGCAGTAAACGGTATATCAAAAATAATTCAAATCACATTGGGTGTTGTAAACAATGACAAGGTATTACGTGATGATTCTTAAATTAATCCATGTTTGAGTGTTTGAAGGGTCATTCCACACTCTTACAGTTATTATGATGTGTCTAATGAAAATGGTCTTAGAATAGTTTCTCAAACCGGAAGAAAGATGTTTTTTTTAATACCTCTATTAATATTTCAGCGCTGTTTCATCGCTGAAATGTGGTCAAGGTCTTCACTTCTGCGTCCTTCTTATTGCAAGAGCACCCATCACTCACGCCGCATACTAGAAGACAGGAAAAAGACAGCTTGTGACACTGCGTGTGCCTCTTTGTGTATAATTGGCAGACTTGGAAAGACATAAGACTTTGGTAAACTCATTTCAAGCACCAAAACATCAACTTTTCAGCTTTAGAGCCAAACACTTTAGAGCCTGACTTTACAAAAAGCTGGGTTTGTTCTGAACATTTTGATATGAAACATATGTTTGTTTGTTTTTTGTTAAAATTCATAGAACTGTATGATTGATCTCCATGTCTCTTCTCTGTCTAGGGTTCGGGCTTCCATGCATCGCGGAGGCAGAAGTACGGCAACGTGTTCAAGACCCACCTGCTCGGCCGCCCTCTGATCCGCGTGACGGGCGCGGAGAACGTGCGTAAAGTGCTGATGGGCGAGCACACGCTGGTGACGGTAGACTGGCCTCAGAGCACCGCCACGCTGCTGGGACCCAACTCACTGGCCAACAGCATCGGAGACATCCACCGCAAGAGGAGAAAGGTCAGGAAACACCCAAATACAGTACATGAATACACATGCATGCACATGTTGGACATTCGGAATCTCCAACCCTCAAATTCAACCCCTCGTCAAGGTCGTGAGAGGTGGAAAAGGGTAAAGTACGGGATTGCCAGGTAGGGTGAAGCATGGTGGGGGGTTCCCTGTGTCTTCCCCATGCGCCCCCAACAACTAAGCCGCTTGAGTAACCATGAAGGCCAACCTGGTTCTACCCGGAAACATGCTGGCGAACGGGGCTCTGGTAAAGCCAGGTGGACCACTCATCTGCTGGGGGGAACAAAAACGATCACACGTTACGTTCATGAAAACCCTACAGCAAGGTTTGGAAGTGGAAGGTGTCTCCTCTCCCCCCGACAAGCATGGCGCTGCATAATGAAAGCTGAAAGAAAGTTGTGCAAGGATACAACACAGATTTAACCCTTCTGTTGTCCTCCCGGGTCCAAAATGTTGGACATTTTTTTCCCTTTTTCAGACATTTTTTCTTTTCGATTTCACTAACACCACCATACTACCACTAGTTTTACAGTATCTTTTGGAATTCATGGTCAAAGACCCTCATTTATATAGAATTATACCTAACATTTGAGTTAAAAATTATTATTAATTATAAGTCATTTTGACTAATAGTTAAAATCAGATGAGTACAGATGAGTTTAGTCAGGAATGAAAGTGATCAATTGTATTTTTAAAGAGCGTTGTAAGGAACCCAATCCATTTTTATGTGGTAATTTGGTTGAAAATAAACCCATATTTCATATGTAGACATTTTTTTAGAGGGGTCCAAGTTGACCCGAGGACAACAAGAGGGTTAAAAAATAGCTGTCTTGTTCCTCTTGTAAAAACAACAATAAAATTCTCAGATTCAGAAGAGAAAAGTCGTACATTTTCCACTTTCAAAAGAAGAATTACTTATACTGCACCTACGGCATATGCAGTAGAGTTATATGGTTCATATCTAATAAAGTATGAACCTTTTAAGAACATTTACTAGATGATCTGCAGGTTAAGACTTGTGGTAAAGAGCTTCTACATTGCGTACCCGATACCAGATATTGCATGCACTGGCATAGCAGCGCTGTCTGTAGCCATGTTGGAACATAACATGATGCAGAGTTTAGACAGGTGGAAAAAAACAGACACACATGAAAGAAAATGGCACTTAGAGTCAAAAGCACTGGCACTGCAGTCATCTGCAACCCAATTAGGAAGGTAAGAAACACTCTTACACGCACGCACACACACACACACACACACACACACACACACACACACACACACACACACACACACACACACACACACACACACACACACACACACACACACACACACACACACACACACACACACACACACTCTGAAACGAAAGAGAGTATCAGTGTAAAGCTATCCCTCGTCCTCTCAGTCTTATCAGCAGCGTTCTGGCTACTGAAGCGTGAGAACGACCCCTCCATCACTCCGTCCTCTCCTCCACTCATCTACCTGGTGAAAAAGAGAGAGAGAGAGAGAGAGATGAGATTCACCCGTCCGCCCTCCATAACTGTTTCTTTCTTTTTTTCCCCATCTTGTCTGCTTAATTCGACTGTTATATATCTCTTTCTCTTTTCTTTAGTCTTTCCTTTTCACCTTCTGTTTCTCTTTGCCTCCTCCCTTTCTCTTTCTCTCTTTTCCGTGCCAGGACCATTTCAGGTAATCAGCCACTTACCTCTCCCTCCTATTATCCTCTTATCCCTGGGGCACATACCTTCCCTCTCTCTCTCTCTCTCTGAGATACACACACACACACACACACACACACACAGGACAATAACGAAAGAACAAGAAGCAGAGTCCGCTGCATTTTCCTGTAAATCAGCCTCTAGTGTTCTCTCTCTGGATCCTCCACGGACGAGGGGACGAAGAAGAGAGATTTTTATTTTTTTTGTAGGGGTTTGGAGGCGGGGTCAGGTTTCGTTACCGTGGTGCCCGGGGACAGTAAGGGGTCGGCTGGGTCTAATCTGGGCTCTGATCCCCTCTCCTCTCCCTGGAGACCCACGCACTAACCTCATGTAATGACCCCTGATTAGGAAGGCTGCCTCCAACACAGCACAAAGAGGGGCTTTCTGTGGGGGCTCCACACACACACACACACACACACACACACACACACACACACACACACCTGGACATTCCCCCTGCTCTGAACCCAAACAGAGACGGATACAAGGGTCCGTATTTGAAGGTTTTGAGCCCTGTGTTGGTAAGAAACCACACTGTTGAAGTGCCTTTGAGCAAGACAAGTAATCTTATTCCTGCTTCCATTCTGTATGTGCCCTCTGACCCTGAGGTAGCAAAGGAAAATATGTTTCCCCTACAGAGTTCAAGTGCGCTAAACCATATTGGCTCCAGTGTGAGTTAAAAACACATTCAACACTCAAATGACGTCTTTACATCTACTCTCTATCTACATCTACCTCTAGTTTGTTTTGGAAGAAACAGAAGAAGAAGAAAAGGCAAACCACAGAAAACCTGAAAAAGGCAGGTATCACCTGGGCAAAAGAGTGCCAAACAAACCTCCACTGTCAGGATTGTTTATAGCTCTACATGTATGTATGTATCACCGTCAGTAGGAGGCTTGCAGTCTTGCTCAATGGCACCTCAACAGGACGTGCTGTTCTGACTGTCACATCATGTTAGTAACAGGACGGTCAGCCGAATGAGGCAGAGAGGGAGAGAGAGTGTGTGTGTGTGTGTCTCTGCCCTCCTTGTGGTTTTCATACGGAAAAACAATGTTCACACAGCACATTAGCCTTTGGTGGATCAACAGAGCCAGCCAGTTTCCATATAACCCCGTGTTAAGCTATGAAACTATCTCGCTCAAAGAGCCACAGCAGCCTGGTTTCCACTACGGGCCTAGCAGGGCCTAGCAGGGCCAAGCAGGGCCAGCCAGGGCTCACACATCATCCTTGTCTGAAAAATAACATCTAATTTATGTATTTTTGCTGCGTGTGTAGACAGAGTTTATCACTTCAGTCCCAAAGTCAAGGCTTTAGAATTTGGAAGCAACTGTTTTGTGACAGAGGATAAGAAGTCTTCTTCCAGTCAGCCATCAAGACTTTTATTTCTAAAGATAGACTTTTTTCTCATTATATCAGCAACATGAAAATAGCCAGAGAGGCAGAGCAAACGTCACACAGTACCTTTGGACAAAGACTCCTAAATTTCCTAATGTTTGTGGACCATATGAAGCCTGTGGACTCAATGGAATTCCAGATCTCCCAAAGTCCAACTGAAATTACAGATAAGTCATCCTAAATGTTTGCATTCCAACAACGTTCTTGCACACCATGAAGTCTTAATGACAGGTGTGCTGTAAAAAAATAATTTCCTAAAATCAGCCCGACATTCTGTAAATCAGAATCAGCTTTATGTGGGACCTTGTGTGGGATCCAATCCAGGACCAGTTTGCTGTGATGTGACAGCTATGTTGTTGTTTTTTTTACCTGCAAATGACTAAGTACATTTGATCTTCGCACAACAAGCAAAATATAGGATTAAAGACCCTTTCTATAAAACTGAAAAAAACACAGCAAGTGTGCTGTAGTAAACACACTGAAGTCGCCTCAGTAAGCCCTACATGACCTGCAGTGGAAAAATGTCCCTCTACACTGAAATAACACTGCAAATACACTCCGTGTTGACAGTGGCAGCTACGTCTTGATTTTCACTTTTCACTCGCTCATTTCTGTTCAGCCACTTGCTCAAACTCCCTCATTCTCTTTCTTTCCTTCCCTGGTCTCCACATTTTCCTTCCCTCTTGTTTTTCTTCTTCCTTTTTTGTTCAAACCATCCTTTCATCTCTAAATTTAGGAAAAGGAGAAACAGGCAGGGGGAAAACAGAGGGCGAGATTGGACAGGAACATAAAAAAAAGACACGTGAAACGATTTGAATTGACATCTGTCTCACTTTAAGGGAAATGTCTAAGCTGATATCTCCGACCTGCTTTTTTTCTTCTTAATGTTTTAAAACAAGTGAAAGCAGAAATACAGTGAAATTGCTATGCTGCTCTGCATGCAGTCTGTGTGTGTGTGTGTGTGTGCGTGTCTGTGTGCGAGTCTGTTCCCTGTGCTTCTGCCCATCACCACTAGAGGGCACCACCAATTCTGACTGAGCTGAAGCCCATCCTGTCTCTCCCCTCTTTGCTTTAGTTTGGTCAGTTTCTAAGGCCAAATCTTAAAAGGAAAGAGTAAGAAAACACACCGGCTACAGGTGATTTTTGTATAACCATTCCAGGAGTTCAAAGTCAGAGTATTACATTAAACCAACGTTAAATACTGCAATGGTGGAAGAAATACTGTACTGTTAAAGTACTCACAACTCACTCACAAAGCAGGCTTTTTTACTACTACAAGGCTTGCTGAATGAGTGCAAGATCGATGCAAGCACCAAAACTAACTGAATGACTTTGCTCTGATTTAATGACTGTAGTGGACTTCTCATCAGGAAAGTTTTGTCTTTAAGCTTTTTGCGTGTTTAATTAATTTGTTATCCGCTCTAGCTTTTCCAATGTGTTAGACACAGACGTTTAGTCCGAAATGAGGTGGAATTGCATATCCTTTTGTTGAAAAGATTTTCTTGAAGGAAGACCTCTAAACCCCCTGCCAAAATTGTGCACCTAAGTCTTTCACAAACCAAGGGAATACCCTTCAAAGTAAAAGTCCAGGATTCAAAATGGAACTTTAGTAAAAGCCTTTAAAAGTATAATCAGCAACATACATTAAAAAGCACTTAAAAAGTGGATTCAAGTACAAAACTTAAGAATAGTAATAGTCAGTTACTCTCCACAACAGGCTGCTACATCCACACTGCTAAAATGACAATGTGCGGCATTAAACTTTTTTTTTTAACGTGTGCCATAGATGAAACTATAGAAATGCATCTTATTTAATGATCTCTTCTGTAGGTTTTGCATGCAATCCTCATGCTACAGAGTAACTAGTAATTTCACAGGTATTTGGTTCCATGCATTGAAGAAATAGTCATGCATGTTAAAGAAAATAAGTTAAAGTGCTGCTGGTTTGAGTCTGTTAACATACTTTAGGTTGAAACAAAAGCTAAAACATAATGTGATTTAGCCTCCCATGTCCTATTTCTTTGTAACATTAGCTTCACCTGGCTGCTCTGACCTTTACATCTTCAGCTTGCCAACAAAGCCAATCCCTTTGTGATTCAAAGTGATGACAGAAGAAGGGAAAGACGTATGGACTGCTTGTTTGAATAAGAGAAAGGAATAAAAAGTGTTTAAAAAAAGGGATTGATGAAGGGGCAGGGAGAGACGGGAAGAGGTGGGAGTAAATAGAGAGAGAGAGAAAGAGAGAGAAAGAGAGAGCGAAGGAGGAAAAGGAGGGCAGAGAGAAGAATAAAGGAGTCTTTACATGTCTGTGGAACCAGCAGCTCGCAGCACTTTCACATAATTTAAGACATATGGACGTTATTAGGACGACTATGTATGTGTGTGTGTGTGTAACAGTGTGTGTGTGTGTGCTAGTGTGTGTCTGTATGTGTGTTTAAGCCTGTGTCTTTGCGCTGCAGGCTACAGAAGACAGTCACGTTTTTGTGGTGCAGCAAAATGACTGAACAATCCTCCCCCACTCACCCCGTCTTGTGTGGAACTTGGACCGTCCCAGAGTGACACGGCACAAAAAACGGTGTTTGACTGGCAGCGGCCTGGCCGCGCAGGGGGATGCCATACGCATGTGTGTCTGAGTGTGTGTGCGTGTAATTGTCTGACCTGTAGTTACCTTTCAGAGTCTTGGGCTCCCGTCTGCATGCACACACACACACCCACACCGCGACCGACTGACTGACTCATTGGTCCTACAGTAGCTCAACCCTGCTGCTCTGACTGTTTATGAATGTGTGTGTGTGTGTGTGTGTGTGTATATATGTGTGTGTGTAGGCACAGGCATAGCACTCGCCCAAATTGACCAATTATGCATAATCCAGTGCAGACGGGTTAAATGGCTAAATTCACAACGCTGCACAACCTCCTATAACTAATGTTTCCTTGTTGATTCTGAATCACATTTGTCTGGTTTTCTAGTCCTCCTGGCGAGTGATCAACAAACTCTTTAACAACTGGCTCAGTTACAGATGGTAGATAATTCAATTATGAAATGACTGATTAGCCCACCAAATTCCATCCGTTCCATTCAATCAGTCAAAGTACTCAAAAAAAAAAAACAGATCACATGATATAACAAAATCAGTAACCAACAAGGCCCTGCAGACCCGGCATTAACATGCAGCTTGGGTTATCTGATCAGTAGGCTATAGGTGGTCTGGCATTATGTATATGGCCACTTTGTTTCTGCTGTGGGTAAGCGAATGTGTCCTGGACAACATTGAAGGACTCCCTACTTAACTGATGTCCTCTGGGTAAGCGTAACATTCACAAATTGCATAAGCTGGCTTTGTCCATGAGGTCTGAAAATGTCTAAAAGTGCGTAGACACACAGGTATTAATTAACTCATGCGTCGAATACCTTGAGCAGTTTGGATTAGGTGGAACACACCAAGGAAAAGTCCCAGTCCATACAGATTTCTTTCTTTCAAATGACAACGCTTTAGTCTTTGCAAATGGAAATGATGCACGTGTTTATCTGCATATCATTGTGGGGAACCGAGATCTGATCAAGTGGGGAATCAAGATGCATGTTAATGCCAGGCCTGACAAACAAACAAAATGCAAGTAGACGTATTTTGGGCCAATCTACACCACATATGCACCCTTGTATTACATGTAACCATAGAAGCCCTCATGGGACAATGGATATAATAGTGGAAGACAGATGTTTACAGATGCATCATTCCTCCTAGTTCTACATGCCACACAATCTTAATCAACCGCAAAGCAAACAAAAGGGCCATGACCGCCTTTTGTTTTTTCTTAGACTGTTGTGAGGTCAGATGGTGTATGTAATGCCCTGCGGTCAGGGGTTGGAGAGCAGCTCATGTTAAGGGTGCAGCAGCAGAAGAAATGTAGCACCGCTAATGTCTTACATCGCCCTGTGATCTGCACTAACCACTCCCCAACACAAACAGCATATTTAACATACACCCGTAGAGCAATACAACGCAATTCACACACTGCATACCAACAGTAACCAAGAAGGAAGGGGATGGATGATAGGGATAGATGTCTGGGATAGATGTCTGGGATGGATGATGGGGATGGATGATGGGGATGGATGATGGCGCTGACATGGCAACAAGCAACAGCAGTGTGTGAGAGTGTGTGTACGCAAAACTGTGGGTTTTAGCTGGTTTTTGACCAGTTTTAGGACAGTGGTACTTAACTTACTTAACCTGTCCTAACATTACCCATTTTTTTTCCTTTATCCGAGCCATCAACTGGAGGTCAACAATCTTCCGCGATGCAGAACAATTAGGTTCAAAAGTGTTTTAAAAACACAATGCTGAACGAGCTTAACTCTTCGTGGTTGAAATTTGGCCCCAAGCATCAGTGATATTAACTCTTCTCTCTCGTTCCCATCTACAGAACTGTGACTGTTTAAGGGATAAATTAAAAGGTTAAATGCACAAGACTTTTATTTATCCTAATACAGCTAAGTGTCAGTGCCTGATTCCTACTATATAAAAGCCCTATTCTAATCAAGTCCGCTCTCTTGTCTCTCCTCTCCAAAGTTCTCCACTTCCAAAACATTTCCAAGTGTGTTTTAAAGGCAGTTTTGGAGGTTAAATCAGATGGAATGTTATTTATCCAAACAACACTGACGACTGGTGACTGATTCACACCAAGAAATAGTACGAGCAGCCAGGAAAGACTTAACTGTTCCCCCCTCCCCCCTCTCTCTTTCTCTCTCTCTGTCTGTCATTCTAGGTTTGCTGACTACAGGGAAAAAAAACTCTACAATGTATTAGTCTCGGTAAAGAGTGAGGGATGTGAATAAAGAACAGGCATCACACAAAAAACGAATGAGAATGAGGACACAACGGAAAATCTTGCCTAGTTATAATTCAAGAGAGACATGAAGGGGATTGATGGATAGAAAATATTGCAGAGATGTGACAGGAGAGGGAAAGAAGGGGTTTTCTAGTCTTAATGACAACTCCAAGACACATAAACACTCACACAGTTACACTTCGATGGCGCGGCATCAGCGTCTTGCCCAAGGACATTTCAACATGGAACTCCAGGGATCGAACTACCAACCTTCTGATTGATTGGCAGGCGACGGCTCCACCACTGAGCCACAGCCGCCCCCCTTTGCAAAATCACGAACATTTAGTAAAGTTTTTACATAATTTGTATTGTGTGAAATACCGTCACATTTTGGAGTTCCTTTTTTGTTGTTTGGAAAGTCATAGAAATACCAAAGTTGTTACAATTCACCCTGAGGGAAAAATAAATCCCTGTACCAAATTCCATGGAAAACCATCCATTTCACTTAAAAAACCCAACCGGGAACATAATAGTGGCATTAGATAGAAATCAAGGGATCACCAACAAGAAAACTTGGATATCTGTACCCGATTTCATGGCCATCAATCTAATAGTCGTTAAGATATTTTAGTCAGGACCAATGTGATGGACAGGCTGAATGACTTACATTGCTATCCAATGAGCCAAACCACTAGCATGGATGCAAAGCACCACATTTGGTTCGGATTGGATCAAAATTGTATTTGCAGCAGAATAAACTTGTCCCTAGTGCCATCTGTTCATCTGGTCAGTCAGGAGTTTGTTTGTACGATTATGTAAGAGTAAAGGAGGGTTACAGTCTTGTTCAATGCTTCTGTCCTCTGCTTGAACCTGCACTGGTTCAAACACATTTCTCTATGTGTTCTGCCTGCGTGCCAAGTCATACAATTTATGAGCATTTAATTAAAATCCTGGTAGATCTTTATCTGTCTGTACAGTGTGTGTCATGAACAGACGCATGCAGTCACTTTTGAACTGACACAATCTGCCTCTCTGTCTCTCCAGGTGTTTGCCAAAGTGTTCAGCCACGAGGCCTTGGAGTCCTACCTCCCGAAGATCCAGCAGGTCATCCAGGAGAGCCTCCGAGTATGGAGCTCCAACCCTGAGCCCATCAACGTCTACAGGTAGACAGGCGTCCTGGTGTACACACACCTTCACAAGAGAGAGACACGTCATTGTCATTGCGCTTAGAAATTATGGGTAGTATCCTTGCTAAATAATTTAATACAGGTAAAACAATGAGAACATCAGCCCATCGTATAAATATCGATCACTGCAGATATATACGTGTGTATATATATATATATATATATATATATATATATATATATATATACACACACACAAACACACACACACACACATCCTCATTGAAAGTAAAGACTGTCCGAATTTCCATACTAGCATTAATTTTAGTAGCTAAAACAGTGAGTTTTTCTTAGTATGTCCAAAACCTGAGTATGCGTCAATAACACTTTAATTGTAAGAAACATTGCTGTTGCTGGTCAGCGTGCGTTGGAGAGATCAGTATCAGTTTCTGTCCATGGCGATAAAAGGAAACATCATCAAGTTCCTTCACAAAAAAGTTTGCTTTGGGTCGCATAGAATTGTGGTGGACAAGGGGTGTAAATGCAAGCGAGGAGCTATCATGGGATGGGACTAAGGTCCTGATTGGTTGTCTTTTGACAGGGAGAGCCAGAGGTTGTCGTTCACCATGGCTGTGAGGGTGCTGCTGGGATTCAGGGTGTCAGAGGAAGAGATGAGGCATCTGTTCTCCACCTTCCAGGACTTTGTGGACAACCTGTTCAGTCTGCCTATAGACCTGCCGTTTAGTGGCTACAGGAAGGTACGTGTTGACATCCTCTAGTCCTTTATCAAGTATCTGCCAACTTAATCTTAAAGCCAATTTAATGAGAAATATGTAGTTTGCCTATTGATTCCCTTCATGCTAAGTTGTAGTTGCTAATGAATTGTGTTATACTAACTTTCTCTGGTGCATAATGAGCACATTCATGTAATTGTGCTTTCACCCTTTTAACTTCACTTTTTAAAAATGAAGTATTCTTTTGAGTTCTCAACATCACAAGACACAAAGTGACGTATAACAGTAACTGTTTGGATGCTTGGTTACATAAATTCATGAGAAAATTGGTTCTAATGAATTTGCTTCTTTTTCAAAGAAAACTCGGCATGTAGCGTTGACTTTGCTTTATGCGCTTTTTCAGGGTATCCGTGCACGAGACATCCTGCAGAAAAGCATAGAGAAAGCCATCACGGAGAAGCCGTGTTCCCAGGGGAAGGATTACAGCGACGCGCTGGATGTCCTGATGGAGAGTGCTAAAGAGAACGGCACCGAGCTCACCATGCAGGAACTGAAGGTAACACACCTACGCTCAAAACACAACAACACCTGAGCGGGGAGGAAAAAAAGTGTGCAAACACACGCTGGACAGAGGCTGGACACACAAGAAGTAACTTAAATCACACATGGGAGCCTTGACACACACAGCACACATAAACACCAGCTCTGATGTGTTCAACCATACACAAAGTTTACCTAGTAAAGTGGTGCCAAAGAGAACCCTTCTTGGCTAACTGAGCACACGCATATCAAGAATTAACACAATTTCTTCAACGTATCCTCTTGACATCCTAAGCAATGAAAGGGAAACATCACACATCTTTGTGTAAAATATGACTGCCATGACGGGATGCTTAGCTAATGCCCATAGGCAGACAGTAACACTATAACACACACTGACGGACAGGCACACCCTCTATTTACCCATTAAAGTAATTCTAAGGAATTCTGTGGAAACTCAACTCTCTCGCTCTCTGTGGTTTCTGGGTTAAATCCAGGTCCAAAAATAAGTCAACACACCCCCTTGCTAGGGGTCTGAAAGAGGCCTCCTGTACGCACACACTCACACTCATACATACAGAATATAAATACACATGAACTGGGGAGGCCCTGTCGCAGCGGCCCAGGCTGAAGCACTCGCCTGCAGTTTTCTGACGCACGCATATATAACACAGACACATGCCGAGTGAGGCTGAGATGTGTTTTGACACGGATGATGGCAGATGAGAGATTTTAAGTGAGAGTTGTGCTGCCGAGCCTCCCTATTTGTTCCGCTAACTTAATAATGAGCCAGACACTGCGCACTGACTGTTGTTTTTGGATAAGAACTTTATATTTCCAAACATGCTACTTTTTAGGAATAAAAAACAACATGCTTTTATTATGTAATGGCTTTGTATTTGCCTGTGCTTTGTTACGATATACAATATACGATGGCAAGCTTCAGGCGTGGGGCGGTACAGTTGTGGCCAAAGGAAGGTTGGGGTCCCATATATATATATCCACAATTTGGCAAAAGTTTTTACCTTTTGAAAAGTAATCAAAATGCCACTCTGTAACATTCTTTAGTCATTAATTCTGTACTTTGTATTTCTAACACCTCTGTAATTGTAACTATAGTTGGGCATTTGGCTATTGTCCACACTGACCCCATCAGCGCATACCATCTATATTTCCACTCCCCGATCCTCAAGTGATAAGCATTTAGCCCTTCAGGAGCTGAGTCAGAAACCAGTTGGCGTGCCCACAAAGTGAAGACAAATCAACTTAAACGCCCTCAGTACAGTTATGCACTCAGTGTTAGTTTGTGCTGACACTAAAATTACGCTTTACTTTCCATATCAGTGAGTGGCTTTACCCAACTCTGCCCAAGTGGTGAACAGCAATAGCGATAGGTATGGACACCATGTTTAAAGGCTTCTTCTTTTTTTTAACCGTACTACAGCCAAACATTTCATCAGTGGTTGCAAGACAGATCTAAGGAATGCAAGACTATTAACAACATAAGAAAGAAAACTGTTATCTTAACTTTTTCTCTTTTAAAAAATCTTAAAATGAAACAATCCTAGGAGGGAATCACTCTCATGACTAGACATTGGGAACCAGAGCACTCATCTTGCCTCTCTATCATCTCACAGGAGTCGACTATTGAGCTGATCTTCGCTGCCTTCGCCACCACGGCCAGTGCGAGCACCTCACTCATCATGCAGCTCCTTCGCCACCCTGCCGTGCTGGAGCGCCTGAGGGAGGAGCTTAGAGCCAGGGGTCTCCTCCACAATGGCTGCCTTTTACCAGGAGAGCTGAGGCTGGACACCATCGTGAGCCTGAAGTACCTGGACTGTGTCATCAAGGAGGTGCTGAGACTCTTTACGCCCGTCTCAGGGGCCTACCGAACCGCCATGCAGACTTTCGAACTTGACGTGAGTAGCCAAGTAATATTTCCCTACTGAATGATTTATAGCCAGATTACCAAATGGCACATTGATCTTCACATGTAGCATCAGGTGTCAACTGCAATTTCTGTCAATGTAAGAATATAGTCCAGTCAAGCTACTGGTAAAGTGTTCAAATAGTCAACATTTTACATTTATCAAATAAAGTGAGAAAAATTGATTTGCAAATTCCTGTTTCATACTGTACTATAGCTGGTACAGACATAAGATAAGCCTAATATTGCAGAATAGTCCCAGATGCTTAGCCTGAGAAACAAAAACTGGATTCAGATTATTTTGCAAAATCTCTGGCCTTACAAGCTAATGTGCCAAAGTGACAAGAAATCTACTTGCAGTCATGATTGCACTCTTACAAACCTGCTAAGTGGTTTTTGGTATTTCTCTGTATTTCGGTCTCCAGGGAGTTCAGATTCCAAAGGGCTGGAGTGTGATGTACAGCATTCGGGACACCCACGACACCTCCGCTGTCTTTAAGGATGTGGAGGCCTTTGACCCTGACCGCTTCAGTCAGGAGCGAGGAGAAGACAAAGAGGGACGCTTCCACTATCTGCCTTTTGGCGGTGGTGTCCGGTCCTGCCTGGGCAAGCAACTCGCCACCCTCTTCCTTCGCATCCTGGCAATTGAGCTGGCCAGCACCAGCCGCTTTGAGCTGGCAACCCGGCAGTTCCCCCGTGTTGTCACGGTACCCGTGGTCCACCCTGTCGACGGGCTGAAAGTCAAGTTCTACGGCTTGGACTCCAACCAGAACGAGATCATGGCCAAGTCAGAAGAGCTGCTGGGAGCGACTGTTTGAAGGGTAGGGAGCTGACACGTAAGGGAGGGGGTTGGGGTGGGGGGGTGCGAGTGTTCGAAGAAGTCTTTAAGGACAGAAAGAATTTCAGAGTTATTTTTTTGTCTCCACCTTTGCTCTGCCAAGTTGGAGGTTCCTTTTCAGACTAAAAGAAAAGCAGAAGTCTTCGTCTCTTGTTATGATCGGGACTTTTCTCTGAAAAAAGGAAGACACTGCCAAAAAAGTTTGTAATTTTGCTCTATTGTGTGTATTTTTTAAGGAAATATACAAACAATATGTATGTACAAAAAAGCTATGTAATATAATTTGAAAGAGAATGTGGGTAGTGCACAATGGGAGAAAGAGAAGTATGGTGGTACTTTTGGTGAAATGAAGGGTTGAATTTGGAAAAGTAAAAGTAAAGACGGTTGCGGAAGGAAGGCGAGCTGGATGAAACAGGGTATAGAATGAAAGAATATGATATTTGAGCATTTTGCTGCTTGTGCTTAATCAAATGCAGTGAACCGTTTCAGTTGTCTAGCAGGGTAAAAGAGATGGATATAAAGACTTAAGGGTTCCAGACCTTCTGGTCAAATATGGTAAATTTTGAGCCAGAGTTCTTCAAGGCTTAATCCAGATTCAAGTCATGTTTTCTGCTTATTTGAGAAAGATTTGAAAGAATGACAAGCCTCGGTGGTGGTATTGTGTTTTCCATCAAGATTCAAACGGTCTACTGGCTTACAGAGACAGTCGAAGGGATCATCAGGTACACTGTGTTGCTGAGCTTGTAAGATTGGCGCTGCACAGTTACTTTGAACCAACTTTATCATGATACAGTATTTTGAAGTGCCAACATTTGTACCGCTAATTATTGTCAAACATCAATTCAGGCAGTGAAGGAAAGGGCTTAGAAATGAGCGGGAAGATATAATGGCTGCATATTTTAATGGGTGCAACACGACATTTTGAATGGATGTAAATGGGCAATTTTTTCAAGTCCTCTTTTCTAGCGGTTTTCTTCACAAAGCTGCGTCTAAATTGTGTGATCCTTATGGATTTTTCCATACCATTTCCATACATGCTTTGTACAAGAGAACAAGCTTTAGTTATCAAATGACCAACATCACAAAAACAACAATAGAATAGACATAAAGGGCAAGAGCTGCCGCACTTTTTCCTCAGTCCCCGCTAACAACTGGTTGCCCATTAACATTGACTCAAATTGTTGCCCATACTGTAAATAGGCCTACAGCATATCACAGCTAAGTTTGGTGATGTGTGAACTCAGGTGCAGAGTAGACATTGTGGTGAATAATGAATAAGCCTTTGCTTTTTGATGTATAACCTTAACTGACTCCACATAAATAATGTCACTTACTCATTGTTCAGAGCTGGACCCGTTCCTTTTTGAAAAGATTTCAATTACTTTGCCTTCCTTCCACATATCCACATAAACTAAAACATATCAAGGGTTTCCAAAAAATGCTTGCTCTCACTTGAGACAGACCCTTTTGCTACCATTTTGAATCCCCCCAGAAGAAAGCAATTTTGATGTTGCAAGCAGGATCAAGCAACATGAACTTGCAATTGGCAACATACAAGCTAAAAGTAACAAAGTCAATTACTGATGAGGTCCAGATCTGCTTTGTAAACTATCTGAACCTGTGCTTTGATACAAAAAGAACCCTTTTAAGTTGCACTGAGATTGCACCGTCTCGGACGGCGATAATATCCAGCAACAAGGATGCGATTAGGAACTCGTGGAGCGGCGAGCCTTCCTGAAGCTGGAGGGGGACAGAGGTCAGAGGGATAAGGTAGTAATGGAGAGGAGAAGACCTACATACATGCTGCTTGAGGGTTGCTTGGTCATTCTGTGTCTGTTTATGTGTGTGCTGTTTTTATTTGTCCTGTCTCCTTTGGGGCAGCCATTTTGAGTTGTGTGGAGAAGGTGAAATTTTTTCTTGCTGCTCCTCCAATCAACGCTAAGAATGCAAAAAACTGAAATTCCACGGTGTAAGCAACTTTATTAGCTATAAGAGATTTTTTGTTTGAGGTGATTGCACAATCAGAACTCTCAGAGCTTTGTGTCTTCCATGATTAGAGAGGAAAGCTTCTACAACGGAACTCTGGGACATTCCAGCGGAACTCTTGGACATTTTAGAATCCCCCTACAGGGTTCTAAGTTCCATTCCGAAGCTTAAGCCAGAAGGACCAATGAGGTTTCAGGGGAGGGCAGGGTTGCGCTCTGAAGGCTTTTCTTATTGGAAGATCCTGTTGTCCAATAGCATTACAGATGGATTCTGCCAATGCTAGACATTGTTCACTCTTTCTACCAACCACACCACTGATTTCTCTATGATAAAAAATTATATAAAAATTGTCTTTTTTGCTGCTTTTCTTGTGTACATTTTCTAATTGAGAGTTCTAGATTGCAATAGTTTGTATCGACTGAGATTTGCTATTTCTTCCCCTTTTTATATATATAAATATATATATAAAATGTAGCTAATTAAAATATTTGCATTTTGTGAAAGCAAAAAGAGCATTCATAGATTATAGTGTAAATTCATTTGTACAATATTAATTTCTTTAGCAAGCCATGGGAAAAAGCAGCTATTTACGTCTACTAATAACCTAATATTAATGTTATTGTACTATTAATATTGTTATAAAATATTTGAAATGCTAATTTTTATTCTATTACAGATTTAGAAGTTTTAGCCTATATGGGAAGGTCTTTGGTAAATATTGGATGTATTTAGAATATTATGTATTTCAGTCATATTGTAAACAGTGTTTAAAATGTTAATATTGTTGATTTGATGTAATAAATATTATTTGTTTTGTTATTCAGACTTATTATCACTGCATTTTATTTGATATTAATTATGGAAAACAGAAAGCACTTGCGAGGTATGTCTATTTTTTAAGTGCCATGCGACTACATTTTCCCCTTCCTCTCACCTGTTGGTTTCTCTGTCTCATGTCATTCTGTACATAATATTTCTATTTCTTTTTATGGGAAAAATGCTCATTTAGTTTAATATGAATGTCTTGTTTGACTTTCTTTCTTTCCAGTTTTTGTTACCGTGATTGTTAAATGTACTCCTGTAATAAACTATAAAGTAAAAACATGTACTCTTCCTCTTTTCCTAGATAGCTAAAGAGAGAATATTTAGGAAAAATTACCACAATTTGTATGATTTTAATAAATAAAAATGTTAAATTCTCAGCTAATCCTGCCTTTACAGCAGTGTCGTCCTCTACGTGATACGCAAGTATACGCAGTATACGCACTGAAAAAGCTTCAGGATTTCCATATACCCACTTAAAAATTTTCGATGACATGTAACAACATACTTTCCATTATATTTTTGATATATTTTGAATCGTCATCTCTGTACTTTGTCTTTGCATATGCTAAATAAAGGTATTTCCACCATAGATTGGTGCTGAAAGTGTATCCAAATACAGAAAATGAAGTTGTTGACGTTCAAAACTTCCCTGGGGGAGGATACCCAGACACCCCACTATCATATGTTTATTGATCAATATCAGTAGTGGGTATACATAGTACAGTATACCCACTACAAAGCATTAGACCACACAGCTTTACACCGCAAGGCTTTACAAACCTTTTCTCTTTGGGTGAAGAGACAGTGCAGCACCTGTGCAAAAACATTAACACTGACTTGGCTTCATCTAGAAAAGCTTGACAACTCCAAAATCGGTAAAGCATGCATAAGTACCAAAACATAAAAGCAACTTTGTGTGTTTTCATAAACCACATGAAAAGTAAGTGCACAAGCACATCCAGCATGCAAATCAAACAGATGGCAGGCAGCCTGTATATGCTAATGAGCTCGGAGCACTGAACCATGTAAATCAGAATGGTCAAAAAACTTGTGGATGGGGAACAAGTGAGACCAGGTGCCTTCTGTCAGCTTAAATAAACTGTTAATAGCACTAACCATGCAGAGACGCACCGTTCCATCTACATCTACGTGTTGAAATATTCATACAATATCTGCACATGACAACTACAGTAATATCAAGGCAGCTAAAACACTGCCTTAATGGTAACCAAAGACTGTTATCTTATCTCTGAGATGCCACTGTTTATGTGTAGAGCAAGACACAATCTCGTTTCTGAAGTTCAAGTCAACCTTGCTTTGGCAGTGACATAAATCCTCCAAATAAATGTCTAATACTAAGTTTAGAAGCATAACAGCCTATAATTCTCATGGATACTTTGATCCCAAAGTGTAAAAACTACTATGAATCCTTAGCACAGACTGAATATATACAGCAATCCTAGCAGTATTGTTTTAAAGTTCTACTTAAGGAAATATGTCCATTCTGCCCTTTTAATAACAGGGGCCTCGAAGAAAGACACCATATAGGAAAAATGGTAAGATCCCGCACACTATTCACGGGACATTTCTGGTCGAGTTAACTCCTCATTGTACAGGGATGCCTTTTGATTATTATCTGGCAATGACTAGTACAATGATCAGTCTCTAAACAGATGTCAATATAAAGCACACAAACAGTAGTTAAAAGATGAAAAATGACAGCATTGGAATTAGATGATTGGAAACAGTTGTTTCATTCATGATTAAAAGCATGGTGCAAAATTAACTTTTTGGTCCACCAGCCAAATGGCTTTTGAATGTTCAAATTTTACCAGCCACCCAATAGACTTTGGCTGATCAGTGAAGCAAATCTACCAGCCACTTATGCACATATTTACATAGTTTACCATCATGTCGATAGTGCTAATTTTGAACCCAGTTTAGAGGGCTACTTTGCAGATTTCAACCCAGCTCTGTGTCATCTTAATGTGGGCGGTTGGTATATGCACTGTAACAAATTGCTGTAAAAATACTGGATATTTTGCACAGTAAAGTACCGTTTTCCATTAATACAGTTGAAT